>NW_020664409.1:9164551-9202557 GCF_002925995.2 Terrapene triunguis
TACCTTAGTTCGAACTTACCGCGGTTCAGACGCGGTCCACACGCGGCAGGCAGGCTCCCCGTCGACTCCGCAGTACTCCTCTCGCTGAACTGGAGTATCGCAGTCGACGGCGAGCACTTCCTGGTTCGACTTATCGCGTCCAGACCAGACGCGATAAGTCGAACCCAGAACTTCGATCCCCAGCCGCCGAACTAGCGGCTGGGTGTAGACCAGCCCTGAGACAGTTGTTATGAAGTTAGCAGGAAGCACTCTCAACATGTTTAAACATTTAATGAGTAATATCTTGGATACTTTGTTTAAAATTTATTGCTGTAAACTAGTACAGTGGGTAGAGTCACAAAGACAGATATATTTCAAAATGCAATACAAAAGACTTTGTCTTTGTGAATATTTCTGACAAAATAGGTTTTTTCATCAAGAAAGTTTGTTGCTATCACTGCATCACATCATACGATCATGATTTGATATAATAAAGCTAAACATCATGATCAGGAGCAATTATATGTTACTAAGCAAACACTATTCCTCTGTGCAGTTAGGTACAGTAATTCACGCTTCAATAATTTCTTTCATCACCTTTCAATTAATTATTCATCATGTCATTCACAAGTACATTGCGTGGTATTGAACCCTCCCCCCCAAAAATTAATTAGCCCCTTCCCCCCACATTTGCACATTCTGACAGGTACTATTTCACCTCTTCCATTGGGCTATGCAAGTACATAATGTGACAACACAAAACATCCCTGACTTCCGTTGCCCAAGTGCAACCATCTCCAGCTATGGTAAGTTCACTTTCTAGCTGAGCGTCCAGATTCAGCGGCCTTTCGGTGTCATAGGTCCATTCAATGGGATATGGCTCACCTCTGGCTTCACAAAGATTGTGAAGAGCACAGCAAGTCACAATAATGCAGACCGCATTGATGACACTGGCACCCAAACGGGTCTGTAGACACTGTCAACGGGATTTTAATCTGCCAAAATCGCATTCAACAACTGTTCTACATCTGCTGAGAGTGTAATTAAACCTTCTTTTGCCAGGGTCTTGGAAATCAGGGTATAGTTTCAGAAGCACAAGGGGGCACGTGGGGTTCCCTCAGAGTAACAATGGGCACAGTAACTATGTTTGACAGTCTCTTTAGGTTTTGTCTCTTTAAACTGAGGCACAATAATCAATATTTTTATCTATTTGTTATAAAAAAAAGAAGTAAGGTGGACTTTTCTAATTGGGAGAAATTTGGGAATAGTGTGTAATGTCAAACAGCTGGATGAAACGAAGATGAGGTGGCCATCTTTTGAGGATCTCTAGTGACTTACTCTGAGGGAAGAAGTAACCCATCAAAGTGCAGGAATTTGTCTATGGCAGTGTACCTGAAACCAGTGTACAGTAGCACCTGAGTACTGGTGTCTGTAAACTAATAACTCCCAGGTTTTTGCAATGTGTACGTGTGCGTTAATTGGCTGAGATCATTATATATGCCATTGTCAATGTTTAGTTTATCTTGTTGAGATTCTAGTTCCACTCAGACTGCATTTAAAATTCTGTTTCTAGTTGTTACCTTTTTTATTTCAGATGATGGTAGTTATAACAATTAAAAAGTTGCAGTAAGATATTAATGTTTTGTTCACCTTCTTCAGCAAATGTTCTGCTCTGTTGATTTCAGTTAATAAAATTGACAGTTGCTTGTATTTTGTCCCTTATTGCTACAGACTAGATTTGTTCTTTTTATTAAGCTAAGGCCTAGTCTACACTATGACTTTAATTCGGATTTAGCAGCGTTAAATCGAATTAACCCTGCACCCGTCCACACAACGAAACCATTTATTTCGAAATAAAGGGCTCTTAAAATCGATTTCTGTACTCCACCCCGACGAGCAGAGTAGCGCCAAAATCGATTTTGTCATTTCGAATTAGGGTTAGTGTGGCCGCAATTCGATGGTATTGGCCTCCGGGAGCTATCCCACAGTGCACCATTGTGACCGCTCTGGACAGCAATCTGAACTCGGATGCACTGGCCAGGTAGACAGGAAAAGCCCCACGAACATTTGAATTTTATTTCCTGTTTGCCCAGCATGGAGAGCACAGGTGACCACAGATAGCTCATCAGCATAGGTAACCATGCAGGCCGATAATCGAAAAAGAGCACCAGCATGGACCGTACGGGAGGTACTGGATCTGATCGCTATATGGGGAGAGGATTCAGTGCTAGCAGAACTTCGTTCGAAAAGACGAAATGCCAAAACTTTTGAAAAAATCTCCAAGGGCATGATGGAGAGAGGCCACAATAGGGACTCAGATCAGTGCCGCGTGAAAGTCAAGGAGCTCAGACAAGCCTATCAAAAAACAAAGGAGGCAAACGGTCGCTCTGGGTCAGAGCCGCGGACATGCCGCTTCTACGCCGAGCTGCATGCAGTTCTAAGGGGGGCTGCCACCACTACCCCACCCCTGACCGTGGATTCCGAGGCGGGGATAATCTCATCAGCTACACCTGAGGATTCTGCGGACGAGGAGGAGGACGAGCTTGCAGAGAGCACCCAGCACTCCGTTCTCCCCAACAGCCAGGATCTTTTTCTCAGCCTGACTGAAGTACCCTCCCAACCCAGTATCCAAGACCACGACCCCATGGAAGGGACTTCAGGTGAGTTTACCTTTTAAAATATAAAACTTGTTTTAAAAGCAAGCGTTTTTTAATGATTACTTTGCCCTGAGGACTTGGGATGCATTCGCGGCCAGTACAGCTACTGGAAAAGTCTGTTAACGTGTCTGGGGATGGAGTGGAAATCCTGCAGGGACATCTCCATGAAGCTCTCCTGGAGGTACTCCAAAAGCCTTGCCACAAGGTTTCTGGGCAGTGCAGCCTTATTCCGTCCTCCATGGTAGGACACTTGACCGCGCCATGCTTGCAGCAAGTAATCTGGTATCATTGCATGACAAAGCCTGGCAGCGTATGGTCCCGGTGTTTGCTGGCATTCAAGCAACATCCGTTCTTTATCTCGCTGTGTAATCCTCAGGAGAGTGATATCGCTCATGGTAACCTGATTGAAATACGGGAATTTAATTAAGGGGACAGAGGTGGCCGTTCCTACTGGGCTGTTTGCCTGTGGCTGAAAAGAAATCCTTCCCTGCAGTTAGCCAAGCGCAGGGGGGTGGGGAGGGAAATGGCCCAGAGCTTTTCGCGTTTGGCTAGCAGGGATCTTCCCTGATACCAGCCACGCGGTGGGGGGAGGGGTAAAGTGATCATCCAGAGAATTGGAGGGGGGGAGGGTTAGTTTGTTTTCTGCTGCTGAAGGTTAACAGGAAAACCGCAGCACTCAACGGGCTTTGCTTGGTATGTGGGAAAGGAGGGCGCAGAAGCCGAAAGACAATGGCTTACCATGGCCGCATGCAAGCCGAATTCTGTTGCCTGGACCTAGGTCTGTGATCTCTAGCAGCAAAGCCACAGGCACTCAATATTAAGAGGCAAAATGCGACCTTGCATAGAAATCACATGTGCTATGTAATGTGAATAGTGTTGTTCACCGTGAAAGAGTATAAGCATTGTTCTGCAAAATGTATCTTTTTAAAAAATTCTCTCCTTTTTTCCCTCCCTCCAGCCATCTGCAAATTCTTCAAGCCTCCCTCCTCCGTCCCGAAGGCTATCTCAGATAAGGCGTCGGAAAAAGAAGACGCGAGACTATATGTTCGCAGAAATCATGGAATCCACCCGCAGTGAAAGAGCTCATCTGAATGAGTGGAAGGACACGGTTTCAAAGTATAGGAAAGAAGCCAGTGAACGTGAGGACAGGAGGGACCAACGTGAGGACAGGAGGGACCAACGTGAGGAGAGGAGAGACGCTCGAGATGAGGTGGCGGCAGGAAGATCAGAGGAGGCAGGATGCAACGCTGGGGCTGCTGCGTGAGCAAACAGACATGCTCCGGCGTCTGGTGGAGCTTCAGGAACGGCAGCAGGATAACAGAGTGCCGCTACAGCCCCTGTATAACCCCCCTCACCATGTTCCATAGCCTCCTCACCCAGACGTGTAAGAACGCGGCGGGGGAGGCTCCGTACACCTTCCCATTCCACCCCAGTGGACAGCCCAAGCAAAAGGCTGTCATTTTTAGGGATATGGGTTCCATCTATCGCCCCACCACAGTTAGGGAATCCCATTGCAGCAAAGCCATCCACTATGACCTGCATATTTCCCAGAGTCACTACCTTTCGTAGCAGCACCTCAGTGATTGCTTTGGCTACTTGCATCACAGCAGCCCCCACAGTAGATTTGCCCACTCCAAATTGATTCCCGACTGACCGGTAGCTGTCTGGCGTTGCAAGCTTCCACGGGGCTATCGCCCACTCGCTTCTCAACTGTGAGGGCTGCTCTCATCTTGGTATTCTGGCGTTTCAGGGCAGGGGACAGCAAGTCACAAAGTTCCATGAAAGTGCCTTTACGCATGCAAAAGTTTCGCAGCCACTGGGAATGGTCCCACACCTGCAACACTATGCGGTCCCACCAGTCTGTGCTTGTTTCCCGGGCCCAGAATCGGCGTTCCATGGATAGAACCTGCCCCATTAACAACATGATCTCCAAAGCACCGGGGCCCGCGGTTTGAGAGAATTCTGTGTCCATGTCCATGTCCTCATCACGCTTGTTGCTGCGCTGCCGTCACCTCCTCGCCTCGTTATTCTGGTCCTGGCTCAGCATAAACTGCATGAGAACGCGCGAGGTGTTTACAATGTTCATGACTGCTGTCTTGAGCTGAGCAGGCTCCATGCTTGCCGTGGTATGGAGTCGGCAGTGTTCACCCAGGAAAAAAGGCGCGAAATGGTTGTCTGCCGTCCGTTGCTTTCATGGAGGGAGGGAGGGGTGAGGCTGTACCCAGAACCACCTGCGACAATGTTTTTTGCCCCATCAGGCACTGGGATCTCAACCCAGAATGGGCGGGGGAGACTGCGGGAACTATGGGATAGCTACCCACAGTGCAACGCTCCAGAAATCGACGCTAGCCCCGGTACATGGACGCACACCGACGAATTAATGTGCTTAGCGTGGCCGCATACATTCGACTTTATACAATCTGTTTCCCAAATTCGAATTATATAAATTCGGATTAATCCCGTAGTGTAGACATACCCTAAGAGTGCATCTTGGATAAATGTAAGTTGAGAAATAGATGCCTTTTGTAGCATGTAATGTACTAGAATAAGCTGTTTACCTTCTGGGCATTGCAGTTATTTGTGATATTTAACCATCATTAACAATTTGGCAAAAATTCTCTAGCTGACTGGATAACTTTGTCAAAAGTAACCATCCAGAATGTAAATCTATTAAATCAAGCTACGATAATGTTACTTATGACTTAATTTAAGTCTAGTTTAAAAATTTTTTATCATTGTGGTTTTAATTCTGTATTGTAACATTTAAAAACGCTATATCCTAAACTTCTACCAATGTTAGATATTTTATAGCACTGTTGCTTAATCGCAGTTAACTCTTGAAACTAAAAAAATTAATCTCGATTAAAAATTAATTACAATTAATCGCAGTTTTAATCGCACTGTTAAACAGTAGAATTTTATTAAATATTAAATATTTTGTCTGTTTTTCTACATTTTCCTATATATTGTATTCTGTGTTGTAATTGAAATCAAAGTGTATTTTTGATTATAAATATTTGCACTGTAAAAATGAAAAACAAAATTAATAATATTTTTAAATTCACCTCACAGAAGTACTGTAGTGGAATCTCTTTATGGTGGAAGTGCAACTTACAAATGTAGATTTTATTTTCTCTTACATGACTGCTCTCAAAACCAAAAGAATGTAAAACTTCAGAGCCTACAAGTCCACTCAGTCCTATTTCTTGTTCAGCCAATCGCTAAAACAAACAAGTTTGTTTATATTTACAGGAGATAATGCTGCCCTCTTCTTATTTACAGTGTCACCACAAAGTAAGAACAGGCGTTTGCATGGCACTTCTGTAGCCAGCATTGCAAGATATTTACGTGCCAGATATGCTAAACATTCGTATGCCCCCTCATGCTTCGCCCACCATTCCAGAGGACATGTTTCCATGCTGATGATGCTCATTTAAAAAAATAATGCGTTAATTAAATTTGTGACCGAACTCTTTGGGGGAGAATTGTATGTTCCCTGCTCTGTTTTACTCACATTCTGCCATATATTTCATTTTATAGGAGTCTCGGATGATGACCCAGCACACGTTCATTTTAAGAACGCTTTCACTGTAGATTTGACAAAACGCAAAGAAGGTACCAAAGTGAGATTTCTAAAGATAGCAACAGCACTCGACCCAAGATTTAAGAATCTGAAGTCCCTTCCAAAATCTGAGAGGGATGAGGTGTGGAGAAGTCTTTAAGAGTCTTTCAGGAGTCTTAAAAGAGCAACACTCAGATGTCGAAAATATTGTAGATAAGATTACTTCCCCATTTTTATTATTCCAAATCCTCCCCTATATATAAAATCTACAAATGAAGTAAAGTTTACTTCCCCATGTAATTTTTAAAGGGATTTAAGACGTTTAAGGGTGATGACTCTACCAGCGATAAGACAGTCTATCAAGCATTATTAGTTTGAGAAGAAATTAAGCATTTCTTATATCTCCCACTCTAAAAAAATGTGATGGTAATCACAGTTGCTAGGAAAGAGGAAAAGGGGGAAATGTCAGCCAAGAATGACTTTTAATGTTTAAATGATTTTTAAAAGTGCATTTTCCACAGGAAATGACTGAGAAAGGGGAGTTTCTGAGTTTAATGACTGAGTTTAATATTTTGTTTTAATAAATTAGGTAGATTAACAGTTTTTGCTCAATAACAACTTCATCTTTATTGAAACGAGAACAGCAAATAAATGAGCTGAAATGTTGTCTGGTTTCATTCAAGTTCTGGAAGTACCTCTCTATCATGTATTTTGGAATGATATGTCATATTCTATAGAAACGATCATTTATCAGAGCTGCAGTTTCACTGGTTGGCTGGAGGGTAGTGATTTACTCTTCTGTATTTTGATGGTGGAAGCACCTCTAGAGGGTAAAAACGTTAGGATTGGGTGGAGGTCAGATATTTGAAAGGAAAGGGAGCATTGTTAAATAGTTAATTAGGGAAGTCAAGACTTCTGGGTTCTATTCTCTCCTCTTTACTGACTTGCTGGTAGCCCTGGACTCACTTAACCTTTCTGTGCCTTAGTTTATCCAATCGCAAAATGGATATAACAATAATTGTCTCATGGATGTGGTGAGATTTAATGTTTGTAAAGTGCTGAGAAATACTGGGTGAAAGACATATAAGAACAAAATGTAAAGGTTCCAACCCCCTATTGCTGCAGAATCAAGGCTGTAAGCAAGGGAGAATGGTTTTAGTATTATTATTGTGTTCCCAGTTCAAGATGGCAATGTTGTGAACTTCAATCTTCAGCAAAAAGATGGTTGGTACTTAGACCAACTATCCTTTCTTGTCTTTTATAAAATGAATTGCAAATGCCTTCATGATTTATGTTGCCCACCCACTGAGTTTTTTCTTTTTTTCTTTCCTGAGGCTACTGATGAATCTGTTAGTTTCTTTTAAAGGGAAGGAGGGGGAAGAAGCACAGATAGATAAAACAGGGGCTCCTCAATTATTGCAAGGAGAGTTCAAGGTCCCTTCAAATTATGCTAGCAAAGTTCCACAAGCTGACTAATAAATCAAATCACAGAGTGTTGAAGGGAAGAGACTTAGCTTCCTGGACACAATAGGGTAAACTGAAATAGCCTTTTTATTTTGTTTTCCCAACCAGAAGCAAGCTGAGGTTGATCTTAGAAATTTTTCCTGAGGGCCGTTAATGTACACAAGGCAATGAACAGGTTAATTGGTTATTTGAAGGGTAGCTAATTCTTCCATTTATCTATAATTCACAAAAATACTTTTTTACTCTTAGGTGGGAGGTTTATTGTAGGTTCATTCATAGTCCAATATGTTCTAGAGTGACCCACCAGCCTGCCTTCTCTTTTATATTATGGGCTAAGTACTGCCAGTAGCCAATCCTTGTAAGCATAGTTCCATAGTCTGTCAGGCCTGGAGGTCAGGATGTATGCCTTCTGTCTATTGTAGCTGTTCAGTAGATTAGCATTTTTGATCCATTTTATTGTGGAGTGAGAGGACTTAAACTTGCAATGTCTGTTAATGGTAATCATGCAGCTAAGATCTAATCAACTGTAGTGAAAAATTACCCCATAGAGTGTTAAACTTTCAAAGTATTCAGTTAAAAAGAAAACTAATACACTAGTCTCTTTAATAATAAATTGTGATGTTACTATACCACAACTCCTATTACAAATTCCTGAAATTTTGAGTTTTCTCACTAATATTTGAAACCTGAATTGAAATAATCAAATAAATTGTATAAATGTGTGAGACAGGTTATTTAAAAAAAAAAAAAAAAAAAGATAATTCTCATGAATTTCTAGTAACCACTGGAATGTTTATTCTCTATAAGGAGTAGAGCAATCAGGAATTTAGCATAATTAATTTTTACAGATTTCAAACAGCCTGTTCAATATTCAGAGACTACAGTTTAGGTGGCCTTTTTGTAGAGTTTCACATTCATGTTTTCAGTAGTGGAAATAGCTATACACGAGTGCCAGGCATTTCACGAGCAAGTCAGATCTCTGTACACTTCTAAATTTGGGCATCAATGTTGTTGTTGTTTGTTGTTGTTTTAAGTACTACAGTAGTTTAAGTAGTTTTCATAACCAGAACTTTAGGGAGTGATTCAAGGTAAAGGGAGTGAATAGGTGGCACATTGTTTTTATGTCATTCCTGATTTTTAGCTGAAAATAAATTGCATTTGTATTTCAGAAGATTTGCCTTTTAGTGAACCTACATGTACCCCTGGTTGAGAACCACTGCTCTAAACTACAGTTTAATATTATAGAGATAAATGAGATAAAATATAACAGGGCTTCCCAGTTTTGGGGTCACTATCTGTTTCACTCTGAGTTGTTTTAGGGGAAATGTATGGGATTTTTGCTATTGTAGCCAAAGTAATTTGAAAAGAAATAGCTTTGAAAAAATACCTAATACATGATTAGGGTTGCCAGCTTTCTTATTCTTGAAAACTGAACCCCCCCCCCCCCAATCGCTCACTGCTCTCCCCCCTCAACTCCAGCATAAGCAGCCGCAAGGGACTTGCAAACCCCAGCTCCAGCAAGGTACCTGGGAGTGCAGGTCAAAAGAATGCTGTGGCTGCATGGGAGCAGCCAGGGCACAGCCCTCCTACACAGCAGCTTCCTGTGTCCGTCTGCACTGCCTGCCCAGCAGCCTACTTCCCTCTTGAGCCCTCCCCTCTCCAGAGCTGCCTGAGAGCGTGGCCAGGGGAAGTGCTGGTTGACAAGACAGCTTGTGTTCCTTTTCTCCTGGGGAACATGCCATGCCCACTGGGAGCCCCTTACCCACTCACCCTGGGCGAACTACCAGACACTGCCAGGTCCCTTTTTCGACCGCATTTTCCAGTTAAAAACCGTACAACTGGCAACCTAAATTACATCAGACTGATGTAACCTAATGTTTCTGTTCTGCATAAAACATCTTAATTGAAATGTGGTCTTTTTATTAGTGTGGTGATGGCCACTGTACAAAACCTTTACATGGATATATATTGGAAATAAGTGGGAAAGTGTAACCCTCTGTCTCCCACTCAATCACTTGTAAGACACAAATCAGAACTTTATAATAGAGCAAAGATGCAGTCTTGCAACGTGGTGTGAGGGTTACTAAAATGGAAGTACTAAACTACTACTCAGTAGTTTGTCCGTTTTGTTGTATTAATATTTACCAAGAACACATGCTTTGGTACATTGACAGACTGTTTTCCTCAGGTTCTCAAGTCACACTGTGTAGTGGCAGGTTTAATTAAATAAAACCAAGTAGATTAGATAACTTGTTAAGTGAGCAGCCATTTGATAGTTACGTAATTTTAATCTAATCCCTTTATGACCTGTTTTGTCATAAAGTCCTGTTTTTTGTTTGTTTTTGTTCTTATGGCATCATAGGAAACATTGGTATTTATTGTTAGTAATACTGAGCAATGCTTTTGCCCCAACAGGTGTGGGAAGCAGTCACTGTTTATAGTAACTTTTATTCTAGTTTTCCAGTAAATCTGTCTGTTTAGTGGAAAATGTGAAATAACTCCACCTAATCATAGGATTTGAAGTTTGGTACTTAGGTAAGTAAACTGAATATATATCTTGTGACTCCCCCCCCCCCCCCCCCCCACACACACAAATAATTATCTTGTACTAGGTGTGTAAACATATTGGTTTGACTATTTTCATACCAAATAGATGGGCAACTTCTGCTGCTGTGTTTGACAAATTGAAGTGCAGTATAACAAGGTGCCTCCCTACACAACTGACGGACCATATGATCCACTGGGATTGTTCATCCATTTACTAGCTGAATAGTGTTTTCTAGCATCTTTAAATTCCACATTTAAATAAAAATGTGTCTGTTGAATAGTTAGCTCCGTATATGAAGCCTAGGAAATAGCAACTGATATTTGGCAATAAAGAGTTTCCTGTATTGCAGTCTTTTGTTATTAATTATTATTACAGTAGTATCTAGAGGTCCTAGGCAAGATGGAGACTCCATTGTACCAGGCACATTACATGGCTATATTAAGAAGGTGAACAGAGAATTCAGCGTGGTATGCTGTCTCCCTGGACTTTAAATACAACACATAACTGCAAGATTGGACAGGATTATGAAGTTGTCTGGCAAGTTTCCTTTGAAGATGATACACATTAGAACCAATGGCATGCATCATGTGGAACTATGCAGACTATACAAGATTTTAGGGATTTTGGAAGGGAGCTGAAGATGAAGAAAGTCCAAGTGAACTTCTTGGGGTACGTCTACACTTACCGGAGGGTCCGGCGGCAGGCAATCGATGTTCTGGGATCGATCCCGGAAGTGCTCGCCGTCGACGCCGGTACTCCAGCTCGCCGAGAGGAGTACGCGGCATCGACGGGGGAGCCTTCCTGCCGCGTCTGGACCCGCGGTAAGTTCGGACTAAGGTACTTCGAATAACGTAGCTGAATTTGCGTACCTTAGTCCGAAGTGGGGGGGGGGTAGTGTGGACCAGGCCTTGGAGTTCCTTCTGGTCCCACAAGCAAGAGAAGGCAAAAAGTACTGAAGGTGAACCATTGGCTGCATAACTGAAGCTGAAGGTTTTGCTTTTGTGGAACATTGGGCCACATTCCAGTGTGAGAGGAGGGACAGCCTGCATCTGAGAAGGGGGCTAATCTTTTCTGCTGGAGACTAGCTGGAGCAACCAGGAATGCATTAAACTTAACTGTGCCAGGGGAGGGCTCTAAAGAGGCAAATATGATTCAAACGCAGTGTGTCACAAACAAATAGAATCAGTGAGATAATGACTGTGAAGAGGACTGTTTCCCAATTATTTATATACCAATGCTAGGAGTCTGGGTAACAAGCAATAAGAACTGGAAATTTTCATTGATGAAAAGAAACTTGATCTAAGTGATTTTACTGATACTTAGTGAGATGGTTTTCATTACTCGAATGTTAAAATCACTGGTTATAATTTGTTAAGGAAGGATAGAGATTGGCACAGGGATAGCATTCTACATTAGGCACCCTTACCTATTTTAGAGTTATTGATCATTCAGAATCACAGGATCTTGAATGCATATGGATTAATGTGCTATATAACAAAGCCTAGGAGGGACTACTAGTGGGAGTCTTACAGACCACTGAATCAAATTAGACCACAAGATGAGTTACTCCTTAAGCACTTGTCTGTAATATGTGGAAAGAAAAAATGTGTTCTGGAGTTCAATTTGAGAGAAATATGCGTAATGATGCAGAAAAGGGAGAAATGTTCAATAAATATTTCTGTTCTGTGTTTGAAAATAAGTAGGATGATGTATTCATATGATATGAGAATGATGAAGTACTTTCCAGTTCATTAGTAACCAAGGAAGATGTTAAACAACATTTACTAGGGATATTAGAGAGACAGGGCGGGTGAGGTAACACTGTATATTTTTAATAGTGAGACAAGCTTTTTCTCTCACCAACAGAGATAAAATAAAAGATATTACCTCATCCACCTTGTCTCTTTAATGTCCTGGGACTGACATGGCTACAACAACTCTACTCAGGATAAACATTTTTAAATCAGCAGGTCTGGATAACTTGCATGCAAAAATCCTAAAAGAGTTGGCTGGTCTGCTGTGATTAATTTTTAATAAATCTTAGAACACTGGTCCAGAAGACTAGAAAGGAGCTAATGTTGTGCCAATCTTCAAAAAGGAAAACTAGGATGACCTGGGTAATAATAGTCTGGTTAGCCTGACATCAGTCCTGGATAAAAAAAATGAGAGAGCTGATACAGGATTCAAGTGATAAAGAATTAAAGGATACAAATGCCAGTCAACATGATTTTTATTGAAAACAGAAAATTAAACAAACCCGATTTCATTCTTTGAGATTACAAGTTTGTTTGATAAAGGTAACTGCATAGATATAACCTACTTAGAGTTTTGTAAGGCATTTGAGTTAGTACTGCACAACTTTCTGATTAAATAATTAGCACTATACAATATCAGTCACGTATGTGTTAAATGGATTAGGAACTGGCTAACTCACAGATCTCAAAAAATGTCAATGGGGACATCAAATGTGAGTGGTTAGACTGCGGTTCCTCAGAGATCGGTACTAGGCCTGGCACTATTCAAGATTTTCATCTGTGATGAGGAAATAAATATAAAATTGCTGCTGATCACTACAAATCTGTGAACGTAGTAAGTGAGAGCCCCTGTCCTGCAGAGCTATAGATGAGAGAAAGGGTAGGAGAAAAGCAATAGATCCCTATTGTTAAGGTTGGGAATTGAGACACAGGAGATGGACTTTTCTTACAGGAAGTTTCTGGCATTTCTTGGAAGTAAGCCTAGATTTCCTGAATCTCAGTCCAGTGTTTTAACCATTCAACCTTTTATTTCAAGTTGCATAGGGACCAGAAAAATTAGGAGAATTTAAACTCATGACAGGACAAGTTCTGGTCTTCCTAGATTATCGACCAATAGATATTGTGACTAGGTAGGTATTTATCTGATACCAGAAACGGGGCCAAGAGGAGGATGCAGAACTGAAGTCTAAGAACAACAGGAAGTGGTGTTACCAGTGTTCTTGGGGTCTAACAAAAAGTACGCTTAAGCTAGTGCATAGGAAATTTTGATTTAAACCCCTGCAAAAATTGTAGCTGTAAGAAAAAATAGGGAATAGGGTAAGCTGCTAGTGGAAGTTGTGGAGTCAAGGCCAGACTGGACTGCTGTCTGTCAGAGATGCTTTGTTAACACACCACATAGGGAGGGGCCAGATAACCCACTAAAAGTTAGCGAAAGAATATTTTAAAATATGCTGACTCACTTTATTATATCTCTGTAAAAATGTCCAGAATCATAGTAAACTTATATAGACTGGTGCAGTGTTTCAAAAACAAGGAAACCCTTGCTATAGAAGTTATTGTTTTGGTAGAACTAAAATTAGGAGAGTTAAATGAGAAATGACTGTTTTGCTCTAGTTAAATAATAAGGCCTGAGGTAGACTTGAATGGTTATACTGGTGTTGATTTTAGGGCGGTTCCTTTTTTCCCCTGAATGTTTTCCCTAGTCTTATAAATCTGAATGCTAAAACAGAACTGAAGGCAGAGTAATGCACAAATTGGATAGTGACTTGAGCAGATGCAGCCACTCTGATCACAGTCCCACTTCACAGTGTGAGTGCATTAAGTCATCTTACACTGCTGGATGCACTTTTGAGCTTCATACTTTTTAATGGCACCGTGTCCCATTGCATGCTTAAGCATCACAATGACAATGACTAGGTCAAGGATTTTTTGTGCACTATACAGAGAAAAGCAAAATACAACTCTCCATGCCCATCTCCTGGGAATTTCTTTCTTCTGTTTCATTTTACACAATGCAGCAAAAAAGGATTGTTTGAAAAGAAAGAAAATACACAATGAAGTTACTTTTGCTCAGAATTAGAATTAACTATTTAGATTATTCTCAGAAATTTTTTGTGCTACTAGACGTAACTAGTGACTCTAAAGCTTCAGTATTTAAAAAAAACATGAGTAGTATTGAGCTGTGTATTACTTCAGTTAATCTAAAAAAGTGCTGTATAAAATAAGACAGGTTTTGCTGGAGGATTTGTCTGGTGCATTAGGTCAGTGTGTCTCAACCTTTCCAAACTACTGTACCCCTTTCTGGAGTCTGATTCGTCTTGTGTACCCCAAGTTTCACCTCACTTAAAAACTACTTGCTTACAAAATCAGATATAAAAATACAGAAGTGCCAGAGCACACTATTACTGAAAAATTGCTGACTTTCTCATTTTTACCATACAATTATAAAATAAATCAACTGGAATATAAATATTATACTTACATTTCAGTGTATGGTATATAGAGCAGTATAAACAAGTCATTGTATAAAACTTCAGTTTGTACTAAGTTCGCTAGTGCTTTTTAAAACTAGGCAAATATCTAGATGAGTTGATGTACCCTCTGGAAGACCTCTGCATACCCCAAGGGGTTATATGGCATACCCCGTGTTGAGAACCACTGTATTAGGTAAACAGCAGGTCTGATTAATTTTGCTCCATAATTTTCTGAATTGAGTCATATTTTCATAAGGGCTTAGAGGTTTGGGTGGTCAGAGAATGTTGATTTGAGTGAAATTTTTGTATCCTAGCAGTAACTAAAAACATATTCAGTGCACATACCTGCTAGTTTGAAAACTGTATAATAATTTACACAGTGTAATTTAAAAGTGTTTTCTCAAAGTATGCTTTTAAAACATAACAAAAATCCGTCAACTTGATACTTTTTTTAGTAATTAACATTTAGATGTTTGGCATTAAAACTCTTTTTGATGGGTTTGATCATTTCCATTTGTCAAGCCTATTTTTCTTTACAATTTTTAGCAGCAGCAAGGACTGGTTTAAGGTTTGTGGAGGAGCTGGTAAGATAATTCTTTGGGACCTCCTCCAAAATGACAGGAATTTTAAACAAAAAAAAGACAGCCAAACAGAAGGGGATAAGAAGTAGGTGTTCTGATATATTACCATCAAAGGTCTGTACTCCTATTATCTTTTAGATACCATGATGATGGATGTGGTGGAAGAACTAAATAAAATTAGAATTCCCTCCTCCTTTGAAATAGCAGTTCACCATGCCCCCCATTAGTTTTTCCCAGGAGAGTATAACAGAGATGATAATGGAAGTGCACTCATCTCTGTATAAGAGAAAGTAGCAGAACTGAGATTTGGTCTGAGGTCTGCTACCCAGTGAATAAAGGAGAGGGCTTAGGAACCCATTCCTCACCGGGGGAAACGACAGCTACATTTTAGTTTCTACTGTATCTTATATGTAATTTATTTCTTTGTTCCTAACTTCCTGCAGTATCCTTCCTATATATCGTATAATTTCTATCCAAACTTAGACTTTTGCATTTCCTCACCTGCAACTTTCATAAAGTGAAAAATGCATCTTAACCTCATCCTGCTACCTGATTAAAATGATCATTATATCTCATTTAACTTATTTAGCCCATGTCCTTCCATTAGGTCCAGGATAACTTCTGACTATGCATATTCTGAGAGGCCTTCTATTAGAGAGTACTTCCAAGAACACGTTCCTGTCTTTGGCTTTTGTCGTAGTAGTTATAGCCATTTCTGAGTAATTAGAATCTTCAGTGATCAAAGTTTTGCCCCCCTTCCAGGCCTGTAAAATCACGTCCTGATTCAGTCACTCCAATCATCACAACCCCACAACTGCCCTGGAAGTTGCCAACAATCAACTGACAGTCTTGCTTGTCCCCAACTTTCAGCCAACCTGTCTGTTGTGACTTGTATCATTGTTCTCAGCAGACTTCATGTAATCTCTTAGCACTATTGACCCTGCATTATGTGCGTATCTAGTGTTCTTCAAATTCTACATCCTGTTTTTGAAACCTCTGTCTTCTTACCTGGCTGGAAGAGATCTCTTTGCTATGTTATAAATGGAATCATGCAGTTTCAGATGGAGCAGTCATCATGAATAATCTAGTGTTAAAACTAATATAAAATATATATCCGTTTGTTTCTTCGCTCTCCTTCCTTCACTTTCTAGGAAGTCTCAAATTCAAAGGTACAGTATATAACCAATTTATTTTTTAAATTGTTCAACAATAATTTCATTTTAAGCCTATATATTAGCAGGGTTTGATACTCCAACTGTTGACAGTGCATGCAGGTAATTTGAAGCCTGCCTGGACTTTAAACCGGAGACACTGTGGTATTTCACAACAAAATTAATTGGATCAATAATGTATCTTATGCTAGATTTCTTTTAGTTTGAGGAAGTGATAAACAAAACAATAGGAAAGATGGGAAGAAGAGATAGGGTAAATGTGAGAGGTATGTCAAAACGTAAAGGAAAGAGAAGTTATGAAGATTAGAAGATATAAACAAAGGGGAAGATCAAAGATACAGTTCCACACATACAAAATGGGAAATGACTGCCTAGGAAGGAGTACTGCAGAAAGGTATCTGGGGGTCATAGTGGATCACAAGCTAACTCTGAGGCAACAGTGTAACACTGTTTTAAAAAAAGCGAACATCATTCTGGGATGTATTAGCAGGAGTGTTGCAAGACATGAGAAATAATTCTTCCGCTGTACTCTGTGCTGGTTACGCCCCAGTTGGAGTATTGTGTGCAGTTCCGGGCGCCACATTTCAGGAAAGATGTGGACAAATTGGAGAAAGTCCTGAGAAGAGCAACAAAAATGATTAAAGGCCTAGAAAACATGACCTATGAAGGAAGATGGGGGGGGGGGAAGGGCGGGGTGAGCGGGGGGGAGAAGGTTTGTTTAGTCTGGAGAAGAGAAGATTGAGAGGGGACATAACAGCTTTCATGTACATTAAAAAGTTGTTACAGGGAGGAGGGAGAAATTATTCTCCTTAACGTCTGAGATAGGACAAGAAGGAATGGGCTAAAATTGCAGCAAGGGCAGTTTAGGTTGGACATTAGGAAAAAATTCCTACCTGTCAGGGTGGTTAAGCACTGGAATAAATTGCCTAGGGTGGTTGTGGAATCTCCATCATTGGAGATTTTTAAGAGCCAGTTAGACAAACACCTGTCAGGGATGGTCTAGATAATACTTAGTCCTGCCTTGAGTGCAGGGGACTAGACTAGATGACCTCTTGAGGTCCCTTCCAGTCCTACGATTCTATGATAGAATAGAGGTTTAAGTAACTAAATTATACAATACATATGAGAGCTATACATAATGATTTGGTTTATGCTTCCATTAACTCTAAATCAGAATTTGTTTTCCTTCCAAAGTGAAACTTTTCTTAACTCATCAGTATGAGGAGCTTCCGTTTTACCAACTTGGAGTGAGGTACATGTGATTAAATAGCCCATCTACACATGCAAACATAATTTTGTATTAATTTCAGCATAGGAATAAATATATCTACATTTTTAGCATGGACCACGTAACCCAATACATAGCAATTCAAGCTAGAATGGGGGCAGATCATTTTATAGAAATCTTTTTTTAATAAATATTTTTGCTGCGCAAAATAAGACTTTAAAAGTGTGTGTGGGGGTGGAATAATTGACACCTACTTAGGGAACCGAACTTGACAATAGGTGTAGAGTGGTGACTAAATTGGGTCAGTTCCTGCTCCCATTGAAGTCAGTGGCAAAGCTTTCATTGACTTCAGGGAGCAGGCTTAGGTCTTGTGAACAATCACTAATATTTAACTTCTGGAGAGAACAGCATGCTACAGATGTGCTAAGAGGCATGGTGCTTTAGAAAAATGCAGAACTTGGCAATTTTCCCTCCTATGTCTGAGTCCTGCTGCCACCACCTGCAGCACTTCACCGGTGGTGTGGTTACTCTCCGCTTTCTTTTTCTTTTAGTAGAGCTGAATCAGCAACAGTTTAATATGCCCATACTGAATGCCTATAAGAAATCAAAAGCTAAAGGCATTCATGTGGCCAGCAGAGAGCTGGAGATAGGTGAAGATGGGAGATGACTGAGATTCTGCAGGGTTTGCCGTCTATGCTTTTAAAGTCTGTAATATGTGGTTTAAGATAACAATAATGGAAAAAGGATTAACAACTATTTCTCCCTTTTTCCAAACAAGATATAAATTATGGATATCAGTTATGTCACTGTATCTTGTTTGCATGTTGCATTTAGACTGCAAGTAGACAAATTGCCAAAGAGATCCAATCAGTGTTCCAAACTCAATTATAATTCTGCTTTGGTCACAAATCCAGTGTATACATTTATATGGCGCTCACATGACCTCCCTAGACTAACACACGTTTAACAATGAAAATCTGTGTTGAGGAAAGATCAAGACTGGAATAGTAGGCTGTTGCATATCAGGACTGAGTTGCATTGGTAAAGACTTTTGTGGGGAATCTTATTGTTAGGAAATGTATTCCTATTCACTACATCACATAAGCACACTCGTGCTCTAGTGCTGTCCTGAATCAGGGCCTCAAAGATTTAAATTCAAATAATAAGTGGATATCCACAAAAGTTTATTTCCAGATTTCCATTTGAAGACTAGATTGTATTTCCTTTTAATATTAAAAAAAAGTTAATTTTAACTGTATGTATTGATTTGGGTAGGCTAGAGAAATTTCAGCAAGCAATAGTGTTTGTAAAATGAATTTCATTATGAAAATTCAGGATGGGAATTCAATAACAGAACAATGTATCTTACGGACAACATAAGATATTTTAAAACAAAGTTAATACACATTTTAAATTGCAGAAAAGCAAAAGAAAACACAGGACTTTCCAACCCAGAGCAGAACAAGTAGGAGCCTAATTATCAGGGCTTATCACCCAAGTAATCCCCCAAACAGATTCTTCAAATACTATAAAACAATTTACTTCCTCAGATAAATTCAGATTCCCACAAATAGGATCTCTCACTTATGGAAGAAGTATCTAATTAGTTTGTGAAAACTTGACAATCTAAGACAAAACATGGAAGGTTATAATGCTCAGTCAGTGGCAAAAAAAAATGTAGTTATTGCTATGTATTTGCATGACCCAGAGACTAAGCAGATTTGGGTCCATTCTGCTATGCACTTTACAGACCTACAGATAGACACAGTCCCTCTCCCAAATTTCTTACAATCTAAGAGGGATGGGGAACTTACTATGACTGGGGGAAAGGGATACAACAAAATATAGACAGATTATTATGTATTTGATGATGTCTTCATCTTAAAAATCAATTTATCGGATTTTTTTTTAACCTGGTATTGTTTGAAATAAGTCACTTTGTATATAGTCAATGTCATCTTTCCTCTGCCAAGTCAATCAGTTAGGCAGATTTCCCTGTTTATATTGATTGTTCACATACCTAATGGGAGAGAGAAACATTATTAAAATAGGAAAACATTATAAAACAACAAAAATGTGGAGGTTCTAGAATAGGGGTAGTACCTGAAACAAAGCTGTATTTCTTTCAAGTAATTAGATTCTAATTGATTGTGTATCTGTAAAGTTGTAAAATGATTTCCATTATAAGTGTCCATTGGCACACTCAAATTTCCAAAAAATTTCTTTTCAAATGAAACTTTCTAAGCTTGGTCTACATCTGAAAGTGATTTTTTTTCTGGAAAGTTTGAACAAAAACTGTTGAGCTTCCCTAAGACGGGCAAGATGAAAACACCCTCTCTCTCCCACACGGTATTTCCTACTTTAAAAAAAAAGAAAAGAAAAATCTTGAAACCACTTTTTCACAGGTCCTTGTCAAAAATAGCTAAACATGCTTTCTTTGCAAGGCCTTTCCATAGTCTTTCCTACACCTTTGTGTCTCAGTGGAATTGTTGCAGTTCTACTGCTTTCTGAGCTTCCATGCACATGTATAGTTTAGGTATGGGAAAAGTTCACCCTTAAGTGCTAGTTACTTGAATATGCGGTGAAAATGTATCATAAATGTAGGTTTCCAAGGAGCTAACTCAAATAACTCTCGGCCAAAAATTATGATCCCTAGTCAGAAGACTTTTTGCATGGTTGTGTGTCAAGTGGTTGCGCTTAAAATATTTCTACTAGTTCAAAAGTGTTCGTTGGTTCTGTTGCTTCACCCCATTATATGGTAAAGTCTTTCAAATTGACAAATATTTTAAGCATGACTACCATACCAATCCTATAAATAATGATATAAACTGTTTAGGAAGCACTGCAAAAGTCAATTCACCTTCAGCTGGGGTGAGTAAACCTTTTTTGGATGAACAAATACACTAGCAATAATTTAACCCTTCCCACTAAAATGGTGACTAGATTTTTGTGTCCAAGCTGGTAAATTTCTGTGACTGTTTTTGCAAGCTGGTTTAGGGCTAAAACATTAAATGGAGCTAAATTGAATATATTAATCTGACTGGAGGAACATTAGCTGGCTGGTACCCCACTCTTTCCTGACCCACCCTAAGGCTAGTGGGGCAGTGATGCATCTTTACTCCCGCGGAAAGTAGTACCCATTGTGCTGTTGGGGAATTCAGTCTTGCCCATGGCCACAAAAGTCATCAGCAGAGACAGGATTAAACTCAGGATTTTGACTCTATGGCCCATGGTGGTTTCAGTGGCTTTCAGGATTCTGCAAAGTTACCAAACTGGATTTTTTTATGTTGCAAAGTTTGTGCTCCATTATTCTTAAAGCTCTGAGGTAGGAAAGGAACATACAGTCAGACTTAACCCACCACTGAAATATAGCCAGCCCTTGGGTGGAACTCAGCAGCTGTTTATCAGTGCAATATTCAGTTGAAACTTTTGAGGATATTTTGGTAAGAGAGCTGGTTATTATCGGAGTCAAACCTTGGCTGTATCCCCACATTTAACAATCCTACTCTTACAAAATGTTCCTTGAGATATTCGGTAACCATATGTTTTCAGGGCCTCAGTTTCTTGTCTCATGAAATGGATGTTTACATGTTTGTTTTGTAATATTTTGGAAAAAGACATGCTTGCTCTTGTAAGGAAGATAAAATTTAATTTATTTTCCCAAGAGGATTTACATGTTAGCTGATGTTTTGAAAGACAAGTTCAAAGGAAGCAGCGTATTAATAGGGGGGCTGCTTTTCTAGAGATTGGTACTCAAATGCAGTTCTGTAAACTCCAGCGATGTGGGTCATTGTTCTTACATAAAACATCTTCATGTATCTTACAAACAAACTGTATGTGAATTATTTAGAAGCAATGGAATAGAACAAGGCAGCTGACAAAGACACCTGAATATAATGTAAATACAGCTAAGTAGTCCCCTGACCAGGGTACTACATAGCTCCAATTTGTAATGTTGGTGGGGCTTGTGTTTGTCAGATCTTAAAGTCCTGGACTCAGGAAGTTGCAGAGAGTTCAATTGTGGCTGGCCCCTCCCCATGGAGCACAATAAGACTGAGGCCTTTTTGCGCCCTTTTCCCTCCTTGTTCATCCATGCCAGAATCTGACTTTGAGTTTGCATCTGTAATTTTCTTTTGGCAGTAGATAACATGCGATTTTTAAGGTGTGGGTTTTTTGTTTGTTTGTTTTTTTGTCTTTTACTCCAGACCCCATTGAAGATGAAGAAGTCCTATTCTTCATCTCTTCATTCCAGGGATGCATCTTTTCCCTTTAAATTCCGTGGATCCTTTCTGATTAGCTTTTGCATTCTGGTCAGTTGGAAATGTGGGGGATAGACCAACAGTCTTTCTTTAGCACACTTTGCCCTTTTGCACAGCAGTGTTTGCTTTTTTTACAGTCAGCACTTTTTCTATCAGTCTGGAAAGTGGAATTCCTCATGGTTGTATTGTTTCCTTCCATAACTTTCACCAGACTGGTCTGGTGACATGTACAGGGTGTGATGCAAACCAGTGACAGTAGATGCCATCAAAGAGTTATTTCCTTGGCATATGTTTTTCAAATATCTGCTCAGTGCTTTTCTGAGTTTCCTTCATGCCACATTTCCAGTTGATTCACACTTTTGTCTAAGGTCTGTTTTTAGGGTGACATTAAAGTTTTGTGTGTTACTTTAGAAGGGTTTAACAGAATGACACAACTAGATTGTATTGCAATGTCTGATTAATAACTTGAATCTCTTTTTGATTCTTAAGCCAGGTCTACACTAGAACCTGTTGTTGCCTGAGGAGTGTGACTTTTTTCTCTTTAATGACATTTCTATACTCGCAAAAACCCTAGTGTAGAAGCAGTTATGTCATAAAAGTGCTTTGTCGGTATAGCTTATTTTGCTCAGGAAACTGGTATAAACTTCACTGTTAAAAATCACTTTTTTGGTGCATCTACATTTAGGAGGGTTTAGCTATACTACAGACTTCTCCTAGTATAGAGCTGGTCTCGGTCTTCTGGGGCTACAACTTCAACATATTGTCATGTGCCTGGTAATATTCACTTAACCACAACCCTCTTCCCAGATCTTGTTCCTGAAAACAAAGATATTTCCGGACTTATATTATTATATAGCTTATCCAGCTATATTCCTCTTACTCCTATTTTATAACTCTTTTTTTTCTATCAAAAGGAGGCATCTGCCTTTCTGTTTTTCAAAGATTGTTTTAGCTCACTTTAGACTCATTTTCTTTGATATGCTGTTCCATAGCCTTTCCCCCAAACTTCCCTTGCTTCCTTTTAGCATGGAACCTGTCTTGCTATGATTTCACTTATGTCTATCTGATTGTATTCCCTGTAGCTTGGAATGCCTCATGTTCATTATATGAGATCCTCTTCTGCTACTTAGATTCAGCAGCAATGGAGCATGAAAAAACCTTTCTTACTCATATTGGTGTTTATATTTTTCTATATTTGTGTGATACTGGTGTGAATATTCACAACTTGATACAAGCTGTTATCTTACCAATTGCCCAGAAGTGGCACTAACTAATTCATTCATGATATAGAATTGAGATAACATGATAGCTTAACACTTTTCAACTTCACGAATTTGTTATAACAACACTTTTGAAGTCAGCTGCCTGTTTCATGCTGAACAGTCTGTAGTTTACCAACTTCCTCCTCTCTGTGATGCAGTCTGCTTTTAATTTCAGATGTTTGGCATGCATTGCTGTGCATCTAGAACACCCTGTATGCATACTTGGTAATAATAATGGACTCTTTAGGGGAGAGGTTCCCAAACTTTTTTTGCTGTGCTGCCCTTTGGAGATTCATATCACATGCATGTCCACTCAGCACAGGGGAAAGAGGGTACCCGGGTGGTGCTGAATTTGGAGCTGCAAAAGGGAGGAAGGGACCAGCTTGTGCGGGGAGGAAGCTTGCATGCCCTGTTTGAATCCAGCTGCCCACAGTGGGAACTTGTATGTATGCATAGGGGTTGCACCCGCACCCGCTTTCCAAGTGTGTGCGCGTACTGGGTGCAAGGCCATTGCTCTGGGTCCAGGAAACATTAGCATTACCAGCGCCATGTTGATTCCCAGTGCATCCATGGGGCTGGCACCTGAGGGCTGGGGGGAGTGTGAGAGATGTGGGGGTGGAAATAAGTTCTCGTGAGGCTGCGTGGTTCCTGTGGGAGCTGGCTGGCAGTAGGATGGTGACACAGAGCTGAGATTACTGGGCAATGGTTAATTCTTAACCACTCAGGTCTTCATGCCCTGTGATAACCTCGGTCTGCCTCACCGGAGGGGGTGAGCCCCACAGTTTGAAAACCAGTACTCAAGTCTGAGTTAAGAAATTGTTTACTTTAGTGCTGCACATGTTTTTTAAATGTACCAATTTGTTATTTAATAACACACAATTCTGGAGAGCATGTATAGATACAAATGTCAAACTTAAGTGATTGATTGTAGTTTTTGTAGTGGTTCTCAGCCTTCCATACCAAGATGCTCATTTGTACAGTCAGATCGCCCCAGAGCCCCCTTATAAATCTAGTTCTCATTACCAATACGTAGCCACATCCTGTGGGTTTTGCAGTGTCCCACACCTCTTTACATTCCAGAGTACTGCCAGGAAGTCCTGAATGAGGGGCCCAAACATGCTGGGTGATAAGGAAGTCACCATTACTTCAGCACCCAGAAGCTCCATAGGCACCTAGAATGGAATGGACATGAGCAACACATCTCGAAGAACAACAATTACGAAAGGTGGTACTGCAACAGTATTGGGCCGAGGCCTGTCTTCATTTGTGTCTTGTTCAGGACAGAATTTACTGGAGCCTAGCAAAAAATAATGAACTGTAAAACAATGGCTCTAGTTTGGGCAGGTTCATAGTTACATAAACAAGGTATAATCAAGACAGAATTGTTTATTGTTTCCCAAGTTAGCTATTCTTACAGGTTTTCAACAAGAAAAAGGAGAATAAAAATATAAATATTTTTATTGTAATCTCTGGTCTTGGCAGATAATGATTTTTATACTTTATTTTTTAACTTGAAAGTACTGTATTGTATGCAGTACTCTGCTTTCCCCCTGTTTCCAGGATTCCACCCTTTTAAAAGAAAATTGGACTTAATTACATGTCTACTCAGATGTATGTCTTGTAAATCATTTTCAGATAAGAGTACATTTCTAGAAAATATGTCCTAATGCAATTAAAGTTGAAGGTTTAAGGGTAAGGTTCATTTAATTGAAGAATATAAAGAATGTCTAAAGAAGATGTTTATTCATGCCACTTTTAGATTCAATGAAGTATTATTCTCATTAGCATTCATGTTTCTTTTCTAATACTGTTCCTGTGCTAGCTAGGTTTCTAAAGAACAATTTTTGTAGGCTTTTGTTAGTCAGAACAGAGCACATTAAACAATATTTGTAGGGATATGGGGCATATTTTCAGCAAGCAGTTCCTGGAAAAATATAAAACAAATATTTAATATACCATTCTTGCTCACATTTGTGCTGGGTTTCATGGATAGGACAACATGTTATGGCTTTTAATGAAAATAATTTTATTGAAAATTTAGCGCAAGCATTACTGCTTAATTACATTTTGAAGCAAAAATTCTCAGAGTATAGAAAAGTCCGTAGGGATATTTAAATAAAAAGTTATATGAAGTTAAATGTATTCTATCTAACTGTTTTCCTCCTCCATTTACATTCTAAGAAGAAATGCTAAAATGTGAAAGCTGTGAAGGAACATTAAAATGCTATTTAATGTGTCATGGGAAATTTTTGTTTATTATTTTCCCAAATGAAAAGACTGTAATAAAAAGCTTTTTCCACTGCAGTTCTTTAGTAGGTGGTGATGGGGGTTATTTCTAGCAATAGATTACACCAGATGTAGAGTTGCCTAGGGATATATACTCTGGTTACAGGAGACAAGTCTCATTGCCTTACCTTGAGGCATTAGGTTGAGTCAGTTAGGTCATGTGAGTAGTGATTTTTATCCTTCAGTGTTGCAGAGTTTCAAATGATGGTATGTGACATTTTTGCAGGAAGTACAAGAAACAGACATGTTTTTAACTTGGATATGGGGATATAAATGGCTTCTGCTCAAGTTTTGCAAGTGGAAAACTTTCTTACAGCTGAAAGACCAAACCTTTCTGATTTCACAAGCATGTTGCTGGGTATAGCCCCCATTTTAAGTAACATATTTAATTAGCATTTGAACAACATTTCATATTCATATGATTTTGTTAAATAAGAGACAAGAGTATGGTATTTTCATATAGATTAATCTGAAAGTAAAGCAACTATTTCCCTCTCAGGTTGAAATGAATCCATCATGATTGACATCTGTAGCTTTCCTGTGATGCCTGCTGCAAGATAAATAATTGACTTTTATAGGACTACTGAGAGCACCCACTGTTACATTAGGCAGATGAAAAATAAGCATTATAAACTCTTAGTTATTGCATAATTGCCATTAGGAGATCTTTAGCCCTTTCTGAGACAGTTGGTGCTGGGCACTGTTTTGAGGCAAGATATCTGACTACATGGCCAGTGATCTGATTCGGTATGGCAATTCCTTCTGTCATCTAAAACCAAATGGGCTTGTTCCTAAAGGTGACCTGCAAATTAAATAAAACAAAAGTATCAGTTTTTCCATTATGAGGTGAATTCTGACAATTAGCCAGGAGGAAAATGGGGGTAATAAGCGCATTTGACTGTCAGCCTAAATTTTCTTTGTTAGCAGGTTCAGAAGTCCAGACCTGCCAGGAATTTTCAGCTTCATGAATGGAGTGTGCCGGTTTACACTCTTGTGGTAACATCACTTCCTCTAAAGTACCCTACTGGAGCTAGCCTCCAGAGATCAAATAAGCCTGTATTTCTCCAACAGTGTGTGATTTTGTAAATGTTACATTATCTTAGTAAGGAGCACATTTCAAAAAAGTGTGTCATGACACTAGAGTTTTATCCCCAAGGTATAAAGTAATAGCAAACACTGTACAACTCTGTACATTGTTGAAGAAAATACTGACTCACTACAGGATGGCTCCAGCTTGCCAT
Source organism: Terrapene triunguis (assembly GCF_002925995.2). Classification (NCBI taxonomy): domain Eukaryota; kingdom Metazoa; phylum Chordata; order Testudines; family Emydidae; genus Terrapene; species Terrapene triunguis. Next base: position 9,191,019 of record NW_020664409.1, read on the forward strand.
AAATTTCCATAGAGGGTGTGATGTAGCCAGTAGTGTGAATTGTGGGACATAAGTCTGAGAGCGGACAACCCATAGGATGTCTGGGCCAATGGAACCTGATAAAAAGTTGAATTTCCTTCTCTCTCTGTCTGTTTGGGTATTTGGATTATTATTTTAATATTAGCAGATCATCTAATTAAGTTTACTAATTATAAACCATTGCTTCAACCCAACTTTGTTGTTTTCAGTACAGTTGGGTATAGCAGGTGCATAGTACTTTCTGTATTTTCAAGTTTCAGGAATGGCTTAAAATTCAATGCTGTATGTAGAATTAATTAAAATATTATTTAAAAAAATGAAAGGAACTAGCTATTTGATCTTCAGTATTTCAGGTTCCCACTAGGTGGCAAGATAGTGCCTGAACTAAGGAATTATATAAATTAATATTCACATAAATATTTAATCTGGCAAAGGTAAACAGTTCAAGCTTGAAAATGTTCAATCCAGTTTTAATAATAGTTTTAAACACTGATGTAATTTTTCATTTCAGACTGCATTAAATAGCTGTTAAATTGTGAGCTAATGGTTCTTGTTCACATAGACTGTACCTTTTGTTTTAAATGACTTGTCACAAATCAGGTTTTAGATGTGTTCCCCAACTGCCTCAACCACATATCCCTCTGCCACAGTTGTGGTAAATAAAGCTTAGCTAAAGTTTATATTAGGACTTTCAGGATTATCCAGTGTGAACGTCACTGCCCTGTCCCTCAGATGAAGGCACTAACTCAGAAGTCTGCCATGTGTGTTGTATTCTCCTTGTAAATGGAAAAGGCAGCTCAAATATCTGATTTGTCAGGATTTTCTTTAACCCAGATTCAAACATGGACCTATCCCATTAACTATGGAACTGTTTGCAGCAGTGTTCGCTTTTCTGTGAACAAATAAATTATTCACCTTATTTGATGATGAATGCTATTCCAGGACTTGTAGATACTAGGTAGTTACTTTACAATTCAAAGGGATCGGCTTTCAGAAATTAATTCTCACTTTTTAAAAATCATTTTAGGAAAGCCCAAGAAGACGACAAGAAAGTGGTTTTAGCTGGATGTGTTCCACAAGCCCAGCCTCGTCAAGACTACCTCAAAGGTCTGAGCATTATAGGGGTAAGAACATTTGTCAAATAGAAAAGACCTGTTAAGATTTTCATATTCATTTTCTTGCCCATAAGAGTCATGTAGTGTTGCTGTCTGAAGTTTTATATTAACTTGTTGGTTAGATGGGTCTCGGCTATGGGCAATATCTTGTGTTTAAAAAAAACGAGGCTTTTCACACAATTTTTCAATGCCAACAACTAGACTTTCTTCCTTTCTTCTATTGGGAAAGCCTAGAGTTCAGTCCTTCTCTAAACCTAAATCAATGGATGCTTTGTGTCAAATACATTCTTGCACGTAATTGAGGTTTAGTCTGTTTGCAGAATTTAGTGTCAATGTTCTATGCAGCCTGCAGGGGGTGAAGGCAAGGATTAACTCCCCTACTTTAAATATAATCTTCTATGTTGTTGTTAGAAAGAAATACAGCTAGTTAAAGTCGAAATGCAAAAGAGACAATAGTGTATAAATTTTATAGCTAGCACCTGTTTTTCATCACATTTGGGTTTTTTTTACTTCTTGCCTTTGGGCAGAGTGACTGGGGAACGTGACAATTTTACTGTCTACTCAGGGCAACAGAAAGGGTTAATGCATCTGCGTTTGTGAGCTGTTAAACAGTTGGCATGCTTCACCCTGGTTGTAGACAGTGAGGATCCTGTGTATTGTAGTTTTTAAAGTGCTTTTGTATCCTTTGGGATGAAAAATACTGTATAACTGCATCAGCACTGAAAAATTGTCATGAAAATCGATGATCTCAGGCGCAAAATACTAAGGATTTTTCATCAATTAAGTCTTTAAATAAAGACTAGATGTCTTTCTAAAATGCTTTCGTTGGGCCTATTGCAGTAATTGCAGAGTGAAGTTTTCTGACTTGCGTTATGCAGGTCAGAGCAAATAGTACTACAGGTTCCTTCTGGCATTAAAAGGTATTAAATGTATTAATTAAAATATACTCATCCTCACTTAGCTCTCATGAGGATAAACCGAAACTAATCTTTTAACTTCCTTGTTTTTTTTAAAGTCATGTTAGGTTAGTAAAAAGAGTTCTTACAAAGCCAAGTAGGAAGTAGAACATAAACTAGATAGGCTTTTTAATTATAATTTTCCATTAAGATAGTTTCTGTGCTTATTGCACTATTTGACACAACCGTTTTACAGCTTCCCTCATATTACTATGTATACTCAAAATATGTTAACCAACCACCCACTCATAGAAATGTAGAGTTGAAAGGGACTTCAAGAGGTCATCTAGTCCATTCCCCGCACTGAGACATATATAGGGATCAATTGAGTCTACATACAATCCTATACAGTAGGTCAAGGGGACGTAAAGTACCCCCTTACTCTCTTTTATATGCAGGCTGCTTTGCGGGTCACAATTTGGTGGGGAAAACCTCTCCAGGGCCACTGTTCTTATATCTGTGCAAATGGATGGGAGTAAAACAACCTTTGACTCTGTCACCCTCAGTGCAGCAGCCAGTTTGGTACTGCTCGCTTCCTCCATGCAGCAAAGGAGCAGCAAGAACTGAGTTGTGACTGAGTCCCTACTCTGCCCCTGGAGCACATAATTATGTGTCCTGTGCCAATCTAGCCTGTAGTAAATGTACAAAAATCTGTACATAAAAAGACATTAGACTAGTAAGGAAAGCATATACTGGATTAAAAAAAAAAAAAAAAAGGCCCATATCCTCTGACCTAGATTGTGATTTGTGATACGCTGTGTCAATTTTTGAGCATCCAACCGGAGGAACTGATTTCTAAAGGGTGATAAATGCTTTTCTGAAAATCAGACCTCTTCACTTCATCTTAAGTTGGGCTCCCAGAATTACAAGTTACTAATGAAAATATTTTCCATTTTGGATTTAAAACAGACAAATGTCTATTAAAAGTTAACTAAAGCGATTAACACACTGCCCCCAAATCACTGGAATTGGCCTTGGAAACATTGAAATGATGTTCACAATAAAGATGATAATTATAAAGATAACAGCAGTGTGCATTAAAGTTATAGTACCATAAACATAGGATATCGTAAGTACACAAAGCTCTTGTTCTATAGACCTAAATCTTCAAAAGAGATTCTCCCTTTATCTCTTCTGTATTATGTTTTTTTGTGTCCCCGTTTCCCCCCCCCCACACACACACACATTGGGTCACACAGAAAAGTGTGGTTTTTCCCTAGTATACAATATTATTTAGTGTTAAGTTCCTCAAATAGAGGATTAAAAGTGCAGTAATGTCAATGCAGACTAAGGAACAATACATTTTGACATACTAATGTTTTTAAAAAGTGAGACTCAGCATCCTATTGTAGTAAAATATTCTTTTAAAAGGGCAGTTGTAATGAGACTGAGAATTTGAAAGTGTTTTGTTGGCAACTTCATGCTGATTCAGCTATGAAAATGTAAATGTTATAAGGAAGCAGTTGTGAAAACTTTGCTTTACCACCAGGTGTTTTTGTTGGTCTCATCCATGTGTTGAGTAATAGAAATTTGATTTGTCATCAGTTACATAAGCTGTACTATATTTTAAGCAATGTTGTCTGAGAATGTGGTTTCTTGCTAACAATTATAAGTCTCTTGGGATAACTTTGTAGAGAGACAGTGTGTCAGAGTAGAGTTCCCTTGGAAAATGTTGGTCTGGGTATGACGAAGGTTGAATGAGGAAGTTACAGTATTTGTGTAACTACCAGTAAGACTATGGCAATCGAGGGCTTCTTTTAATCAGTGCCTTGAATATACAGAACTAGACTTTAAAGTCATTTCTTTTGGATGATATATTGTGTATTCACACACACACACATATATAGTAGCATTGCATTTTTAACTGACTTGTAACAATGCCCTTTGAAACAGTGTACTGAGAGTTTAAATTCTTCATACTGATGTGATAGTCTAAACCAGTGTGATACATTGGATTATATTTTTCTGAGAACATTTAAAGTCATACAGTTTACACAGTAGATTCCACTTAATAGCAATCCTGGTAATAGCAGCTTGTGCTTATTGGCAACATAGTAATCAGAAACCAATCCCATCCCATTAATATCAGTGTTAATGGGATTTGGATGATTAGCAACAGGTGTGCCGCTTAAGAACAACTTTATTTAGAGAAGAGGTCCTACCTGTATTCTGTTTCCTGCATCTGAGCATGCATAACTGAGCGCTTCCACTGTGTGCCATGGCTTCCAAATGCGTGAACCTGTCTCTTGCTGATAAAGTTCAGGTGTTGGAGGCCCTACATGAGCCCACTGCTAAGCAAGTGAGAGTAGCCAAGAGGTTTGTTTTCTCAGTGTGTTGTTTTGTGCATTGAGAACAACAGCCATAACATTTTATAGGAGCACAGGAACAGCACAGAATGAGGCTGTGAGCGCCAACGTGAGGGAAAGGAGGTAGCTGTTGGTCAAGCCCTGTGGCTCTGGTTTCAGCATACGCTTAGCCACGGTGCTCGACTCTTCTGGCCAATGCTGAAAAAGAAGGCAAGTCACCTAGTGGTAGAGCCTAGGAAGGACACTAACGCTGAAGGTGACAGGCTTAGTAAGTGGAAAGCTGGGCACAACATGATTCAGCGCAAAGAGCATGGCAAGAAAGATAGGTGCTCACCTTTTCAGCAGCCACTGAATGGTGGGCAGACATCCTCCCCAGCATTCTCGAGCAGTACCAGCCACATGACATTTTCATTGCTTATGAGACGGGTGCTTTCCTGACAGAGGCTTTGGCATGCTAAAAGAAGGGTTTACAGGAAGGGGGGGAGGGAAATTGCCGTTAATTGGAAGTAGTGCAAACATGGGTGGCATGGAAAAACAGCCTATCAGGGTGATCAGAAAGAGCAAGTGCCCTTGTTGTTTCCCTAAGGACCACTCAGAGCTGTCTGTGATATACAAAAACTCAGCCAGGGCATGAATGACTAGTTTGTTGTTTGAAGAGTAGTTTAAGAACTGGAATAGAGAGCTGAGTCTACAAGACCAACCCATGTACCTTTTAATTGACAATTGCCCAGATCATTCAGCTCACGTAAAGCTATCACACATGGTGTTAAAATTCTTGCCTCCATGTGCAACCTCAGTCATGCAGCCAGTGGGCATGGGTGTCATTAAAAACTTCAACAGTCACTACTGTGTTCCTCTTAATGCTCACATTACTGCCTCTGTGGAAGCTGACCCACCCATATGGTATGATATGGATGTTTCAGAAAAAAAAAAACCAAACCCTGTGATTGATGCACTTCATCTTGCCAAGGAGTCATGGGTTGCTGTTCTCACACTGACTGTTCTAAACTGCTTCAGGAAGGGAGGGTTTTCATCAACAGAAATTGATGGTGTGGTGGGCATTCATGTTCCGGATGATGTTTCTGTTCCTGAAAATCTAACTGCAGAGGAATTTGAGGCCATTGTTTAGTTTGAGAGTCATTTGGAGATGGAAGATGAGCTTTCTGATTCCAAACTTCTGGAGACAGCAGTGGCTGTAAAGTACCAGCAGGCTTATGAGACACAAGAGGATAGTGCATCTGACGATAAACCTGAAGAACTTTCCCTCACAGAGCAGCTGTGTGCGGTGGACATTTTTCTCAGGATATTCCAGAGTTGGCTTTGAGAATGGTTATGAGCATGCACACAGAACTGAGAAGGATTTACAAGTGGAGATGGCAAAATGAGGAAACCAGACAACATTAAACAAATTTTGTTCTTAATTTTTTTTATTTTTATCTATTTTATTAGTAAAAATCTCATGCTGCTTCAATTTGTGTGACACTAACTGTAATTACAGTACTGTTCAGCATACAAAGACTTATACTGTGTTTTATAAGTTTTCTTTAGGGTTTTTAAAAAACATTTTCTTTACACAGTGTTGTAAAATTGTGTTCCACTTTACAGTATTTCTTGTGACACACAGCAAGCTGAAATGTCCTAAGTTTGTGCTAAGCATTGTGGTACACTGTAATTCAATGTTTCTCAAACTGGGATCCTCCTACCCCTCCCTCCCAGCGCCTCCGGGGAACAGCTATTCAGCGGTGTGCAGGAGGCGCTGGGAGGGAGGGGGAGGAGCAGGGCCGGGGTGTGCTCGGGGGAGGGGGCAGAAAGAGGCATGGAAGAGGAGTGGTAGGGTTGGGCGGGGCGGTGCCTTGGGGGAAGGGGTGGAGTGGAGGCAAGGCACTTCCCTCCTTAGCGGGAGGCTTGGGAGTCCGCGAAAATGTTTAAATCAAAACGGGGGGCCTTGGGTTGTTAACGTTTGAGAACCGCTGCTATAAATCCATTACTGTTTGCCATGTTTGGTTTTCTTTAGTACTGAAAGTTAATAAACAGTTTCAGAACTATTGTTCTGGGCAATGTATCATTGTTCCATGCTCATTTTTCTTTGTATCCCCCTGAAAACAGTGCCCTCTGCTTATTGGCAGCTTCTGGATAATAACAGCTTTTAGCTGGAACCAAGAGGTTGCTATTAAGTGAATCTACTGTATACTGGCATCTGTAAAATAAGGATAATACTTCCTTACCTTACAGGGGTTTATAAGGCTAGAATGCATTAATGTTTGTGAGGCTTACGCTCTGTGCCATCCTAGATAGAAGCCTTTACAAACATGAATTCCCAATGTGTATTTCAGGAAAGGAATAAATTGGGTTGAATTTTATGTGGAATGATTTTAAATGGCAAATCTGGTTGGAGAGCTATAAACCCAGCATATAGGTGCAGATTTGCTTTTCAACGCTGTGAAGAAGAGTGGTTTCATGCAGAGAGCTCTCTTAACACGTGCTGCTCAATTGATTGGCCTCTGGCTTAAATATCTGTTACTGCTTATTCAGGTAGATATGCTTGAGTCTGTAAAGCCAGGCTGCAAGGTGACTGTATTTCAAACACCGAAGTGTTCAGTCTGAAAATTTGGTGTGTAAATAGAAAGCAACGCTCTCAAAAGTGTCACTTCTAATAAACATTTCTATTTGTCCTATAATTAGTAGACTACAAAAAACCAGCAATATGATAGAACAATTTCTTGTTAACATTGTATTTAATGGTACATCAAAATATTTCATAGAAATTTCCAACCATGTTCACCTAGCAAGGGACATAAAAGGCAAAGTGTAGGTCCTTTATTTAATGGAAAAGAGAACTAATAATGGATGACATCAAGAAGGCTGAGGTGTTTAATGCCTCTTTTGCTTCAGTCTTCCCCAGAAGGGTTAATGCCGACCAGATATTCAACATAATTAATATTACCAACAAGGGAGAAGGAATCCAAGCCAAAATAGGGAAAGAACAGGTTAAAGAATATTTAGATAAGTTAGATATATTCAAGTCAGCGGGGTTTGATGAAGTTCATCCTAGGGCACTTAAGGAACTACCTGAAGCAATCTCGGAACTGCTAGCAATTATCTTTGAGAATTTATGGAGGATGGATGAGATCCCAGAGGACTGGAAAAGGGCAAACATAATATCTATCTTTAAAAAGATAACTTTGCCCAGAAGTACCTATGGGGTGGTTCTTGTGCCTTCTGGCTTTTGCACTATCCGTGGATGTTCAAGGGCATTGCTGCCCCCAAATCCTCGCAGTTCCTTCTTACTGCCTGCAGCTAGAATTGGAGCATTCTGTGTGGTGATTTTCTTCACAAAGTTTTTTCTCAGTTTCTCTGAGAATTTATTCTACTTGGTTCATTGTTAGTGTACTTAAAGTAGTACCCTTAGGTTTAGTTACAGTACATCTAGGGCAACAGATAGTTGCCCTAGATGATGCCCTCACCAGGGTTTAAACTTTGTCTGTCTTGTGGGGTAGCTATCCCCAATAGTGACCCCCCACACCTGATGTTTGTTGGGCACATTAAGGGTGCTTTATATGCAGGTTGTTTAAGAAGAGGACACAGTTGATGATAAACTAGCAGCTGAAACAGCATCTCTTAGAGCAGGCACCGGGGACCTCAGATTATCCAGCTTTTCTTCAGAGCCAACATGAAATGTGATACCTGGCTCAAGATTCAGGGCTTTCCCTTGGAAGAAGGATGGATTATTCTCCTTCTTTGGGTCCTCTGAGGAAGAGGTCCCATAAGACCAATCGGGACCATTCCAGGACTCAGAGGGACTCCTGTTAGTCACCTCAGAGGAGTGCTGACTGGCACTTTGAGGCCTCTGGTATGCATGATGGAGCTGGTTCATCTAACTGCTCCCCGGTATCATGCTCAGATCAGTTGGACTCTGTAATGTTGACTGCGGTTCCCACCATGTGGTGTCCATTGAGTCCTGTAACAATGATGGCAGCATTGGCACTGACTGTCTCCACACTGTTGGCATATCCGGCAGCGTCAGACCTGCTCTTCCTTTATGCTCCTGATTCTCCTGTAGTTCAGAGGCTATCAGTTGCAGCGCCTTCTACATTGTCCCCTTCTGCTGTACCACTGGCACAGTCTGAGTTGCAGAGCTGTCTTGCTCATCTGCACTGCACTGCATTCTGCACCATCTGGGGCTCAGACTGCAAGGTTGCAGTCAACGTCCTTTGCGGTACTGAGAGGCTCATTGGCACAGACACTGTCTTTGACACCGATGATGTATGTATTACAGACCCCTTCGCTGGATTCAATGCTGACCTCGGTTTCAGCACCCTCGTTTGCTCAAGTGCTGGCTATAGGGCAATGTCTCTTCAGGAACCAATAGTATCAACTGCTCCTTGATCCTCAGCACCAGTGATGACTTCATATTGGGTTCCAGATGAGGCTGACCATTTGTTTGCTTCCTCGGGGGTGGCTCCTCCATTCCCACTGGATGACTCCGAGGGCTCCTCAAGATCTTGTTTGGAGACTTCTTCCTCTTCCTTCTCACCATCAAAGCACCGTTCTCAATCCTTGGATCACCATCGGCACTGGCATCAGCACCATTCTAGCCGTAGAGATAGCAGTCCCTGGCCTACTACCTACTGGCCACCAATGCCCTACCACTATTCCCAGTGGCCTCTTTGGAGTGTGACTCAGTTTGGGAGTTCCCGCTCTTGATTCAGCCCGGGGAAGATGACCGATTACTGCTCCCTCTACTACACTTGCAGTCAGAGGTTATTCTTCCTGAGCTGGTCCAGTCTGACCCTCTCGTGCAGGTACCTGAACCTCTCCCCTTCACCACCTCCTCAGCCTCCATTGGTCCTCCTTTCTTTTTGGATGACCCTGCAATACCGGACTCTTCTTCACCAGTGCCTGATGACTCTGTCATACCAAGACCCTCTCAGGTATCTGTATCAGACTTTCGGGATCCAGACGGAGTACATGCAAGAGAACACACACATGTTGCTGAATATCCGCCAGTCCTCAGCCCCAGAGAGAGTAATTCTCCAGATAAATGAAGCCCTTTTGGAGCCTGCTAAATTCCTCTGGAATATCTATTTCATTACTGCTTCCCAGCTAAGTGGTCTGAAAAGTGGTGTTATGTCCCCATTCAGGGCTTTGAGGCACAGGGAGTGAGTGCTGCCCTGTGTGTGCTGCTAGGCAGAGTTCTCTGGCTTTGTGCCCTGGGCATGTGCACACCCAGTGGAATACATACCTGCACCCACATCACGAAGAGCAACAGTTACAATACAGGTAAGTAAAATCTTTTACATTCAAATTTTGAAGTAAGGCTGAGGATTAAATTACAGGAGGGTAAAGTTTCTTTTTATCTGTACATTGTGTAAAAGAGTCAGGCCCCTTTTAAAAATGCTCCAGGGGATATTACTGGGAGAGAAATCTTATATCAAGAAGTACTGTTTCCCTTAATATGAAGATGTCTCCTGATGGGGACTTCTGATGTCCTTGGAGAGGTAAACCACTCAATCACACATGATTGATTGATTTTTGGTGCAGAGATTGTCATTATACATGCAAGTGAGTAAAGGAAAGAAAGTGATGTGTGAGTAATTAAAATAGTAATGATGAAAAAGGTATATAGTAGAATGAGTTGTGCTGTAATTACATATGGTCATTTTATCTGTGTATTAACAAATTTTATTTTCAGTGACAACATAAAGAATATTCCAGTGTAGATATATTTTTCTAGGTCAAGTAAAATGTTTTGTTCCACAGATTTTAAAATTGGAAGTCAACATCCTTTCTTCCTAAATGCATGGGACTCCAGCCAAGCAATTCCCTTTAATTTCAGTTAGAGGTACTTTATATTGGAGCCACATAGTGCAATACGCACCTTGAGTCTTGTCCTCCTGGTATCTCACTTGTCATCATTGTAGTATTGAAGTTCCAGTAACATACATAAATCCTCTGGACATACACTTTCAAGAAATATATTTCTTGACCGTATCCCAAGAAAATGAAAGTGCAATGTACTGTGTTTTTTTTCTTTGAGCTCAACATATTGATTTTAAAAGGGTTTAAGAATTTCGTAAGTGAATTTCCCCATTGCACAATAAGAGAAGGGCAGTGATCACAACTATTTTAGGAATGCAACCAGGCTTCTTTTTTAATGCCCACAGTTTTAAAATTATCACGATTTGCTAAAACGTTTAACTCATGAGCTGAAATTTCCAGTTCTTGATCAATATTAAACAATTAATTAAAAAAAATTAAAATCTATTTTGGACTTTTGAGAGGTGTAGTTATGAAACCTAATTTGAAATATGTAATCAGGGTATTCTATAGAATGTATTTAGCTTAGTGTGTGATCTTAACTTTCGGAATTTCTTGCTTTTCTCTTTTCTTGCACTTTTTATCCAGGCCTGACCTAGCTTAGCTTACTAGCGCTGACAAGGTACTCTGTGTAACATTTCTGCAGACCTTAAAGACTGTGTAAAAGAAGCTCATGGATCCTTTTTTATCCTATTAAAGAGAAGTTATTTTTTCTGCTGGGAAATAAAAAACAAATGTTTCAGTATAGGTGAATAGAATCATCTGTTCTCTGCCCAAGACAAAATAATACTACACAACACTATCCTAAGTGGAAATATAACCAAAAACGATTTTAGTTTCTTCCACACTACTGAATGAAATACATGTGAAACAAGAATTTTTCAGATCCATCAAAACAGCTTAGTTTATTGATCTTCTGGTCCTTTTTTTCAGGTTCAGCAAATAGACCGTGTAGTAGAAGTTGTGGAGGAAACTATTAAAGGTAAGCCTTACAATTGAAATAACTGCTGTTCTGCTGAATGCTGTGAGCTTTATTTAGGGTTACCATTCGTCCGGATTCCCCCGGACATGTCCGGCTTTTTGAGCTAAAAATAGCGTCCGGGGGGAATTTGTAAATGTCCGGATTGCCCCCCCCATGCAGAGCGCGCGCGGCTAACAGGGCAGCCGGCCGGATGGTGCCACTTACATGGGGCTCCGACAGCCAGAGAGAGCCCCTCCTCCTCTCCCCTGTGGCAGAGATCCCTCCCTCCCTGCATTCGCAGATCGCCTCCGGCAGTCTGGAGCTCCTCCTCCGCTGCCCAGCGTGCCGGGACGAACGGCTCAGGCC
>NW_020664409.1:9202957-9282916 GCF_002925995.2 Terrapene triunguis
GAGTGGTTGGATGGGGCGTGGGAGTCCCAGGGGTCTGTCTGGGGGTGGGGGTGTGGATAAGGGTTGGGGCAGTCAGGGTACAGGTAGGGGGTAGAGTCCTAGGGGGCCAGTTAGGATGGGGGGAGGGTCTCAGGAGGGGGCAGTCAGGGGACAAGAGGCAGGGAGGCTTAGGTAGGGGGTGGAGTCCTGGGGGGCAGTTAGGGGCAGGGGTCCCAGGAGGGGGCAGTCAGGGGACAAGGAGCGGGGGGAGGGTTGGGGGTTATGAGGGGGGAAGTGGGAGGGGCAGGGGCGGGGCTAGGGCAGGACAGGGGCGGGGCTAGGGCCGGGCTCCTCCCGTCCTCTTTTTTGCTTGCTGAAATATGGTAACCCTACTTTATTTAATAGACACACTGTGACATGTTCCACACCATTCTGTTTTTGTTTTGATCAGATAAGTAAATGAAGGATTTTCTGTTCATGTAATGATGCACTATGCAATGTATGCATCACAAAAGTAATGGTTGCAAAGATAAAATGTGATGAGGTCTGTGGGTTACTAGATTTTAAAGGTGGAAGATTCTTTGGACACATTTTAAAAATCCTTTTTACCTATCTAAATAGGATAGATGGATTGTGTTTGTGTTGTTTATGATCCCTTGCTCTGTGTAGATCATCTTACTTAGTGCTATAAACTTATTATCATATCTTTTGAACTCTCACAGTTTCTGTTTATTTAGATATTTCATCTCATTTTTACAAGCTTTCTTGAACAGGGCAGCTAAACAATCTATTGGTTTAGTGGTTCTTGTGTAACTATGTTGGTTGTTCACTCTTGCTGTGTTCATGTATATACACGAAATATTTTGCAGTGAAGTATTGTAAAGAGTGCATAGTTTCTTCAGTCTGACTGGTGAACATTCATTATTTAATCAATTTGTCTGGTTCTTTCTGGGCTACATGACATTGTCTCCATTACCAATCAGGTTGTAAAATTACTGTTGCGTGAAGCATTCAAACTACATGGCTCAGCCTAAGTGGCTGTGCTTTTAATGTAAACAAGCGGCTGGTCCATGAGGGGATGTCTCTAACTTTTGTTCTTGAGTACGATAAGTTTTTGGAGCAGAGCATGAAAATGCATAAACCAAACTAAGTAAAGAAGCTGCTTCTATTAAGAGATTATGTAGTGTAGTTTAAAGGTTCTACAAAGTATAATTTGAGTGGCTGAATAAGATAACACTTGTACTGCTTTCATCTTGTTTTTAAAATGAAAACTGCCCCCTTAGGTACTCCCAACCAAAACACAGTACAGTTTGCTATTACTTTAATTGACATTTGTCATAACATAAGACTGCAAAGCAGATTCCCTTTAAAAAAAAAAAAAAAAAAAAAAGATTCTGCCTGCCTCATTCACCTTGACCTGTACTTTAGTCTGTGAGTACTGCCACTGAAGTCAGTAAAATGACTTGGACAGTAAAGTACTACTCAAACTTTCAGTGCACCTACCCATGGGATAATGTACTACCCACTGGGAGTAGGGGTGGCAGAATTGGGCCCCGTATAATGGGGCAGAGCGACAGAATAAGCTTTTTATGGAGTTTTTTTTTGTTCCTGCTTTCGTTCTCATAACATACTGAAAATAGAAACATTATAGTTCTCTGTGGTGATCTTTTGGTACTTGCTGGCATTAAATGAGTAAGTCATTGCCTCAGGAGCATCATGCTGCTCTTGGTAACCTGTTAGAAAGTTTAGCTGCTGTGTCATCCAGAATTAGTGTCTTGCATCTTAATGAGATGATCCATCTGCTGGTGTAGATAAGACCATTAAAATTCTGATAGGAAGCACCGTGATTTTTATAAAGTACACATAGCTTCAAATCTCTGATTTTCTGTGTGTGTTTTTGTTTTTAGTTTTGTTTTTTAGGGAGTCAGAATAAGATTATCACTTAAGTCTGGCTTGAAAGCAAGCTAGGAAATTTGTGGCAATGGCAAAAATGATTTGATTCTAATTTATTTAAAAATTGTAATTCACTGTTGATATTGCATTTGTGAAGTGTTGCTGTTCATTGAAATACCAGTTTTGAAGCTTCTTGTAAAAATGTCCGTATATAAAATTAAACTTTAAAAAGTGAGAATTATGGAAACAGAGTTTAGAGAGACTGTGCATAACCTCGGGACTCAGTTCCCTTGCTGCTTATCCTAATTACGAATTGGATAGAAAGGATTAATTGGGCTGTTGAATTCAATAGATGATGCCAGTCCCTTCTGGGGTTTTTTTTCAGAAGGGAGTGGGGCTCAGAGTTTATCAAAGATTTACTGGAGAATACAAACTGTAAAAGTAAAATGCTTAACATAAATCTAACAGAAACTAAGGGACATTAAAAGGGACATTGGCAAGTACATTTAGATGCGAAATATAGATGATGTAAAAAGCTGGTTTTTGCAAAAGTTTAACACCAATAGAAGTGTTTCCATGTAATTAGAAAAAGGATTTCAAAGGGAAATTATTTTAAAGGAATAATATTCCTCTGCATATTTGAAACCCAAATATTGGCGCATTCTGCCAAAATATGAGAATGAATGTGTGAATCTGGTTAGATACTTATATAAAGAGAGTGAAATTGACTAGGGCATTTTCATTTCCAAGCTAAGTGAAATACAGCAAATAAAAGCATAATTGGTGAAGAGTAACTTAGACTTTTTTAATATGTAAAAATTAAAATACCTAATAAGTTATAAATAATACAAGCAAATTCAAATGTAACTCAAATGTCTTTGTAAGGCTGTTGTGCCATCTGTTACAACTTTTGGTGCCTCAGCCATAGAGAAAAGTGTAAGGGTGAAACAAAAATGCAACAAAACTGTGAGGTCCGATTTCTGAGTAAATTAATTTCACAGCCTTGGTTATTGTGATGTAATTTAGTTGGGCTATTTTAAAAAGGAAAATGAAAAGATTTCATGGATGTTGTACTCTCTTGTTGAAAATTCATGGAGGAGTGGCTAAATGTTTCATAAAAAAAAATCTATGTATATTTACCTGACTGAACAGATTTTATTGATTGATTGCAAACCTCTCTAGGTTCATTCACAATCCAGAGAACTCATTGCTAGGTAGGTCCCATCCCATCATCCATAAAAGCTATAAATATTAATGGCTTGAGAGGCATTGGAGACAGCTATATAGCTATAGCTGCAGCAACCCCATTTGAGCTGCTTCTACCTTCAGAAGTGAATGAGGGATGCTCCTGCTTCTATCTGAAGAATTTTTTTCTCCACAAACTTGACTCTGGATATCGAAATTGAATAAACTTACAGAACACAGCAGCAGGGCTCTATAGGACAGCATGTCAGATATAGACATCAGCATTCTTATGCAGTCTGAAAATATTTTTCATACAGTTCACAGAGAGATTGTCCCAGCACCAGTTTCCAGAGTAGTAGTCTTCATAGATTGAGTCCATGCTTGCTCAGGTTCCACTCTGAAGGGGTTATTTCTGAGATTTTTCTTTGACTTCTTGAGCTGAAATAGTACAAAATACATGGATCCTGAAGGTGATATGAAAAAATAAACCTGATAAAATGTCAGCAGTCTCCCCTGACCACCAGCACAATCATTTCCTCTTCAATTAAACTAAAAAAAAAAAAAAAAAAAATAGCTCTATTAGTGAATTCAAAACCTGCATGAATTAAGAACAATCACTGTACCCCCAGAAGAGGATAATTTCTGTGGAAATTAGTCCAAATTCTTTCTACTAGACTGGAGGCTTTTATTTTCAGTCTTGTCTCTCACTGTTTAAATCATAGTCGGGAAGTCCAGGTTTAGGCCTTGTCTACACTACAGAGTTTTGTCAACGCAAGTTTTGCTGACATACAGCCATCGCTTTATTTAAACCATTGTTGCATGTCCACGCTATACTCCTTGTGTTGGGAGAACACATCCACATTAGCAACTCTTGCATTGAGAGCAGTGCACTGTGGGGTAACTATCCCACTATGCAATTGGCCACATGGTGCTTTGGGAAGGGTTTGCAGTGCCTCATGGAGCAGGTACAGCATCACATGATGCAGATTTCTCAATCCCATCATTCCATGGGCATTCTACTAGATTGCCAGCTGCTTTTCAACTGAAGTTTGGGGGGGAAAGGGGGAGTGTGTGTGTGTGTTGGGGAAGAGTGGGTGTGTCGGCATGCTGTCTCTTTAAGTTCAGACAGCAGCCGGAAGCAACCAATCCTGAGGCAGGGGAAGGGGGACACCCCCAACATCAGCCCCCACCTCCCTCCCTGGCTCTGCTGTGCTCCCTCCCCCAGCAGCAGCCCGCTTGCCTGACAGCCGGTGCATTGCTAGTGCCGGGGAGAGCAGGATTTCAAGTTAATGTTTTGATTCTGTGATTCCCTGCAAGTTCTCCAGAGCCTCCTCTCTCCACAGACCAATGATCCAACCCTCCCCTGTCGTCCAGGCAGGAGCTATGTGAGCTCTCCACGCTGAGCAGTTTCAGAACTTCCTGGCACTTAAAGGGGAGGGTGCATGCCTGTGTAGCAGGATGCAGGACAGAAGAGTTCAAAAAAGTGAGCAGAGCAGTCACGGTGGGCATTGTGGGATACCTCCTGGAGGCCAGTTATGGTGACATAATGAATGCAGTGTCTACACTGACGCTTTGTCACTCTAACTTTGCCACAAAAAGTTCTGTGCCTCTCAAGTGGTTGTGTTTTTTTTGTCAGCAAAACAGGAGAGTTTTGCCACCAAAAGTAGCATTATAGTGTGTACATCTCCACTGGTTTGTCGACAAAAACTGCCTTTTGCTGACAAAACTGTGTAGTGAAGACAAGGCCTCAGAGGGAAGACTTATCCTACTGATTTGAAAAATAGACCCCCAAAGATGGTCTTTGCTTCATAGACTTGAAAATAATATATTTGCATGTTCCTAACGGCCACTTCAGCTTTCTGTATTTTAGAAATAGACTCCAAACATTTGTATGATGTAGCTTTACTTTTTGGCTTACCTTCGGTCCTCTCAAGTCTCCAAGATACAAGACAAGATTCACATTTGTCGTCATATCAACACCCTATTGAGGAAGCTATGTTGACAGAGTTGCGTTCAAGAGACAGAGTTGCCTTCAACTCTTACATCACCTCGGCTTTTATCACAACTCTTAAAAGTGCCTTAATTCCTTCTATAATCTCTTTCAACTGACTGTGAAATTTCTTACCTCTCATAGTATTATTCTGTTGTGTCTGGTAAATTCTGGAAACTATACCATGTAAAGGACCATTTCCAAAGCATTCCATTAGTACCATATGACTATATCTGCAGCTTCTTGGAATCCGCTTATCCTGTGTGGCTACTGTACAGCAGAATACCCTTAAGTTTTGACAACTTCCGTGTTTTTGTATTCCAGAATTGTAATTTTTATCGTCAAAGCTTGTATCAAATGATATTTGTACTCAAGCAAAAACCTCTCCCCATGGAAGAGACCAGTCACTTGAATTTATTCTTGTCCCATAAGACAAGTAATAGAAAATTTCTCAGTGACTTGTTTCCAGCAAGATGTAACCAGGATTCATCAGATTGCCAGGCACCAGAAATGGTTCCAAGAGTATGCAGATTCAATAATGAAGGAAAGAAAACTTTTTGTCTCCACCACAGCCATATCAGATCATCAGACTTTGAATACTCTCTATCCCACAGCAGTTGGACTTGGAGGACTTTTTACACCATTGACACTCCAACTTCTTTCCCAGACATGTAATCTGTCACAGCTCTGTATTCCTAGATGATCTGTGAAGATGACATACTGAATAGGGAAAAGGGTGGAATTACTGTGTCAGTGATCTAGGAGAGAATATGATCATATTATGTTAATGCTTTCATGAACGAAATGCCTCTGTTTGCAGGTATTCACCCTGTAGAAACATTTGAAACTCATTTGGGGTCATCATTTTCAGCTGGTGGACCAATAAAGTAGGCCTTCCACACTGATGGGAGCCGCAGGATATCTGTATCTATGCTGGTCACATTTACAAGTCAACATTTTCTATATGATTGTAAAACCCTAATTTTTGTAATTGTGTGTGTGTTGTAACGTTGTTTTAAAAAGTATATACAATGGTGGGCAAAGGAATAAGCTTTACACTCGTAGAATTGATGGAGGGGCCGTAACTGCTAGCTCTTACCATATTTTTTAATTTTTAATTTCCACTTTTCACTAATTCAGACCCTTAAAGCCATTGTAGATGTTAGAGGTTGGGGTATTTTTTTTCTTAGACATCAGCTTACTTTTAAATTTCCTCTTGAAGTTAAATTGTTCTGTAGGGGATATTTTCTTTTCTGTAGGGGCTAGAACTGTAGTATTCGTACACAATTTATTCCACTCTTGGGGCATGGGGAGACTATAAGTGCAGATTGAATCACATTGTGTCTGTCTGACGTTTTCACAAAATACAGTGTTATAATGGGTCACTGGACTTGATTGTTGAAAACAAGCAAAGGAAATTACTTCAGGCTTGAACCTTTCATACTTCACATAACCTCTCTAGCTTTCAGTCACATTGACCTGTCTGGTGAAGTAGCCCATCCATTCCTAGTTTAAATATTAACCAATGTTTGCCAACTGTTTAATTGACCTCATATGTTAACTAATTATGAATCACTGATAGTATTTTAGTAGTTCACCTAAAGGTGAGCATATAAGTGGGGTGTATATTGTATGTGCTAAAATATAGTATCCTTACTTATAAGATTGTCTAAATAATAAGTGTGTGTCTTTTGCCAGTACATTAAATAATAATTGCATGCATTGTCTGATTTCACCGTTCTGATAATGTTTCAAGACTAAAATGTTCTCACCTTTCTACATCTTCATAATTGTTGAGGACAAGCAGCCTCACATTAAGAGAGATGCTGAAAGAATAAGAGCCAAAATAAAGAATAAAAACTGTAGGAGTCAGGCTGAGTTAAATGTAATATTTGTTGTACTGTCTGGAAAATTGGCAATTTGTGACTGAAGTTCAACTTGAGGAGGGATAGAAGCTGTTAGAGGAAGAGAGAGAGGGTGGGAGCTCTGCCAGCCCCCTAGAGAGAAAAGAGAAATAATGATGAGAGGAGGTGAAGTTAGGGGGAAAAGACAGAACTATTGTAGAGAGGAACAAATTGTGGGGAATTAGAGAGGCACAGAGCAGGAAGGAAGGACAGAGAAACTGTGTATATATAAGGAAGATAACACAAAAATGAATAAGCAGTGAGGCTAATGTGTGTGTACAGAGAAGGAGTTCAGGGGATTATGGCTTGATGAGGAACTGTCTAAATGATGATAAAAGTTTAAAAGATTCAGAGCCATCAAGTTGTACACATTGTTAACCTGGATAATAGCATTATATTATTACTGTTAAACTCATCCTCTCTTTCCCCCTCCCCCTTTCCTCCCATTGTTTTACATTCACGTGTTACATCTTAAAACTTAATTCAAGGAGTCAGCGACAATTCCTGCTATTGTGCCCCCTACTTCAACACTGGATTAGACCTTTGGGAGCTATGCCCATATAAATAATAATAATCTTTCCTGAAATTTTCTGTGACCAGCTAGAAAACCAGTTTAAGGGTTTTCGTAACATAAATAATTTCATTCTTGCATTAATTTAGGAATTCCCGTAATCCGAAATCTTGATTTATAAGGGCGCTGATTAATATCCATCCTGTCCTTTTAAAATTTAAAATACAGACTATTACAGGTGGCTGGATATTCTTCTCAAAGCAAAACTGACCAACTATTACTATTTTATCAACTGCAGGAGGTTAATAACGTAGTAAAAGCATCCTGATTGGTTAATAACTTAGACTAGTTAATAATTAAATCACAAGTGTTTTAATATCATGTGCTGCATTTAAGGATGCTTCATTAAAGAGCCACTTGCAGCTCGCAAGCCTCAGTCTAGTGTCACTGCTGTAAAATGAACAATGGCTTATATTTTCCTTTGATGTCTCCAGCAGTTTAGGGAGACAATGAAGTTTTGCAAGGAGAATATTAAGAGCAGGAATTTGCACTCAGTGCTACCCGCTACCACTGGAAGATTATCTTTTTGACTGCACCAGTTTCAACTCTTCAGCTGGTTGTTTTTCCGTCTGAATGTGGTTTAAAGAAGTGTGTGCTAGCAAAAAGCAGTAGTGTCCACTGGGGACTGGGTTGAAATTATGGAACATTTATCATCTTGCTTTGTCACATTTGAATTCTCCAGTTAAAGAAAACTAAACAGCATAACTGTTCACAAGTGAGCTATATCTGCAACCTCTCTTTGGATCTCAGTGGGCACTTCTTTCAAGTGACAAGCCTATACCTGCACTTCTCTGAGTGGAATCCTCTCCACTTTTGTCTGGACCATCAGGTTACAGCACCTCTTATACCATTCGTATAGGCTGACCATTTATTTAATTGATCTGTCCCTTAATGTGACCACCTGTCCCTTATTTTAAACATCAAATTGAAGCTCATAATGATTGCATTGTATACTTGGATGCGGTAGAAATGTACACTTGAGAGAACAATACATGATATGACATGGATGATTTAGTTGGGGATTGGTCCTGCTTTGAGCAGGGGGTTGGACTAGATGACCTCCTGAGGTCCCTTCCAACCCTGGTATTCTATGATTCTATATGCTAAAGGAAATGGTGTTCCACTAAAATGTCCCTTAAAATAAAGCATTGTCCTTCGTTTTTCTTGTGGTTTTCCCTTATTTCCATCCAACAAAGGTGGTCACTCTGCATCCATCTTACCTCCAGTAGGACCAACTGGTTTTGGCCTCTGTTATATAGAATCCATGCTGGGAGCGGGGAGGAGCTGTTAAATGCAGTGTCAGAGAACAGCTTGTTCAAATCATAGTATGATTTATTTATCCACAGAAACATTGAATGCAGAAAGTTAGAAATAACAAAAGCCTAAATGCATATTGTCTTACTTCAGCTTGGCCTTTCCTTGCCAAGTTCTACTTGACCCCATCACCCCCCAAACTTTGGGGCTGGGCGAGAAAAGCTGCCCCCTGCAACTGCTGACTGTCTGACAGTCTGACCACCCCCAGTGTATTTCTTCCTTAGGACATAGCTGGTCTTGGATCTGTTTCAAGGTCCTTTTGTTTGAAAATTCCTGCCCAAATTCCTGAGGTTTAGAGCAGGTCTCCTGAGCCTGACCAGATTGGTTTATGCAGTTCTCCAAAGGGGTCAAAGGTAGTCTTCATACAGGGTATTCCTGCTATTGTCCATTTGAGCAACAGGCAATTAAATTCTGTCTACAACCATTGCTTTAGGTTCCTGCAGGATTTAACCATTAGTTACCTCTCATCCAGCAATGTAATAACGGCAAAACCCACAGATAATTCTGAATATATATATATACACACCCACCCCAATATTCTTCTCATAGCAATGGAATTATTAAATGCTGAAAAAACAGTATCCTGTTTTGTATTTGCAGTTATCAAAAACAATAAAATTGATGTTATGAAATTAATTTTTTCTTAAAAATAAGTTCGCTCCTACCTCCATCTGAAAGCCTTATCCGGACATTAATTCTCTTTCACTTTGTCCCAATCGTAAATAGGTATCTGTAGACTACTACTGTCTTCTTCCTAGCACTGAAGTGCCCCCGCCTGGCTCAGTTCCCACAAAGATCATTATGATTTTTGAATGGCATGACAGAAATACCAGGAAGGAAGAAAAACTCAACTGTCAATGAAGGAAAACAGTGCAACAGGAAGACTGACACAAGAAAATTTTGCAAACTTATGCCTTTACGTCTATACTAGGGTATTAGTTCAGATATTCAGACACCTTCATAAAACTAACCCTGTCTAGCTGAGAGATTACCTTTCCCTCTATGACCTTGACCTCTCATGATAGTTAATCTCCACTGTAACTGTACAACTGTTGACCAATAGTGAGAGGGTCATGAGCACAGAAGACAGCATTTTTATGATAGCTCCGACCTAGATTATGGAACTCCTGCCCGGAAGACATGGCAATAATCACCAACCTCACCATGTTCAGAACTAAAGGCCAAAGCATTTTTATTTAGCTTTACTTTAATAAATTCTACTTGCATTGAGACACAACATGCCTATATGTGCCCAGAAGATCCTGATTATTGTCAAGTAATTTCTGAGTTTTCTAACTGTATTGACACTATAGATTTTTACATCTTTTTAGTGTGTGTGTGTGTGTGTGTGTGTGTGTGTGTGTAAGTTAAATTAACTTAACATTTAAAAACCCACATTCTACCTACAAATAAAACTAACAATAATATGAAAGCTTATTAAATGCAAACAAATTATATAGTCCTTCAGTTCAGCATAGCTGCTCCACATAAAAATTTGGAGTACTAAAAACTCTCTTAAATTGGCGCCCAAAATTGGTGGTAGGAGTAATAGGTGCACAGAAGTTGATCTTTGTAAATGGAACAAATTAATCTTCCCCCCTAAATATAATCTTGCCTTATAGTCATTTATAAAATGTACTTTTAGAAAACATTTTTTGAATTGCATGGGTACAACAAAATGCACTCAAGACTGCAAGCTATTTATTGTTCCAGTTCTATAAGTTAAGAATGAACAAATTTAAGAGACATAGTTTGTTTAATAAATATTGCTTCCAAGCAGAAATGTTAAGACAACTGTCCATCTCGAAAGACCGTGTAAGTGCCAAAGCAGTTTAGTTACGTATGTCATGCTTCAGCATTGCAAGTGGCTAAAAAGTCCCATTTTCAAGTGACAGCCCTTGCCACAGATAACACGTGTAAGGATCAGGGCCAGAAGATGAAGCCAGCGCACTACTGGTGCTTGAGGCCTGCTGCACTTTCCTCTTCACTCTTAGTTTCCTCTCTCTTAACTACATCTCTTGAGTCTATTTTACTCCCTGGTGTTGCTCGCTGTATCTTCTCAGCACTGATGATGGAAGTTTTCAAGTTCCTCTTGTAAATATCCTTGAACCTGAGCTTAGGTTGGCCTAGTGGCCTTGGAGCATCCCCAAGTTCTCCATACAGGAGATACTTTGGAATGCATCCATCGTCCATCCAATGTAGATAACCCAGCCAATAGAGATGTCTGTGTTTGAGAATAGTAATTAGACTTGGTAATTTTCTTTGTTGAGTACTTCGGTGTCAGGAATTTCAGTTTCCCACATCATTTTTAGGATATGATGAAGCAAGGAGGAGTGGGAAGTGTTTAGCCTTCTCTTACGCATGCTGTAGGTGGTCCAGGCCTTGCCACCATACAGCAGTATGCTCAAAACGCACGACTGGTGGAACCGTACTTTGATGTTCATTGTCCCACATGCATCTAGTCAGCTGGCGAAATGTGGTGGTTGCCTTCCTAATGTGAGACTTTAGCATGTCTAGTGATAAATTATCCAATACAATTGATTGTAGATAGAAGAACTTATGCACAAATTCCAGTGTGTTGCTAGTATTGATACTTCTGGTGCAGTCAACACGTTTTGCCATAAACACTGTATCTTTAGAGTGATGGTTAGTCCAAATTTATTACAAGTTAGCATAAAGCTATTGCAAAGTTGCTGATGCTGCTTTTCACTATGTGCAATGAACACGCTCATCGGCAAAAATAAGTTTTCTTGTCAGTAGTTTTGAGATTTGTTTGATTTTGTTTTTGCTCTTAGACATGCAATCTTGAAGAGTTTTGCACTTGATATTGTATAAAAATGTACATTCTCTCTACTATGCGACAAAGCATAACTATGCAGCAAAGAGGAGAATATACCGAAGAGTATGGTGCCAAAATGCATCCCTGTTTGACACTACACTGGATTTCAAATCTGTCAGATATCAACCATCAGATTGGATTGTAGTCTTCATGCCATCATGGAATGATTGAACCAAACTGAGCAAGTTTGGAGGGCAACCAATTATTTCTAGCAATTGGAAAAGGCCCTTTCAGCTGACCAGATCCAAAGCCTTTGTAAGGTCTGTGAAGGCCATGTAGAGAGGTTTTCCTTATGTTGGCCCTTTTCGTTAAGTTGTCTCAGTGCAAAAGACCATGTTGATAGTTAATCTACTGACATGGAAGACACGCTGACTGTGGTTATACGTGTGCTGCAAGAGAATGACTCATGTGAATTCCTTACCAGCAACACTAAGGAGAGAGATTCCTCTATGTTTCTTACAATCACTCCAATCTCCTTTGTTTTTGTGCAGTGTTATGATGTTGGTATCCTTCATGTCTTGTGGTACCTCTCCTTCCCTTCAGCAAGCAAGCAAGACATTGTGCAGATGTTTAAGCACAACCTGTCCTTGTTTCAATATTTAAACTGCAATTCCATCTTTTCCTGTAGCCTTTCCTGGGGCTAGGGAGGTGATTGCCTTCTCAAGTTCATTTATATAAGGTTCTATATCAAGCTCTTCGATAGTCTGGAGTCTCGGGATCACATTTAACACTGCTTCAGAAACAGTGGTTTCATGTGAATAGAGTTTGTGATAATGTTCCACCCAACATTGCATCTGTTTGCTTCTGTCTGTGATGTCTCCATTAAGAGATTTGAGTGGAGCAGTCTTCTTGACTATTGCTTCCTTGATTCCATCATACATACCTCTTAAATCTCCATTCTCAAAAGACATTTGTATTTTCTTGCACAGATCAAGCCACTATGATTGAGCACATTGCCTTCTTATTTGTTGCAGTGTGCTCTTGACCAATCTGAGGTTAGCACATATGTCAGAAGAGGGGCCCCTGTTGTGATGGTGGTGCATTTTGCTTCAATAACTGGAAGTATTTCTTTATAGTGTGCTGCAAACCAGTCTTTATCATCTGCAATGTTTTTACAAAAAGCCCAGGTTACAGCTATATGGATATTCATTCTGATATATTCCATGATGCATCAGTATTCAAAGGAGATGCAATCAATTACATAGCTTCCCTGAGATTTGTAATGAGTTGGTGCCACTTCTTTGGTCTTCTGTGTTTGTTTAAGTTAATGCATGGACAAGAACTTTCTTTAGTACACTGGGATTTCTGTACTTAAAGCCTTGTTTTGCAGCATTCAAGCATATGATCTGTCACAGTCTGCACTGTGAAAATGGCAAGCATGTGAACATCCTGTAGGTTTTTCCTATGGGTGACACATCCAGTTGATGTCAGTGTCCATTTCTGAGGTGTCTCCATGAGCCCTCCCAGCGATGACTGTCTTGGAAGTAGGCGGTGTTAATGCACAATCCTTGGTGGGTACAGATCTCTAGTGGTGTTTGCCCATTCCCACTCCCTGGTGGCCAATGCACAGCAGCCTCATTTTATAATCTGAGCCAACTCTAGCATTGATATCTCCAAGTAGATAGTTGGTCATCTGATGGTATCTTCCTAATGATGCTGTTGAGTTACTAATAAAACAAGTTCTTCTCTTTAGGAACAGAAGAAAGGGTTGGGACATATATACTGATGATGTTGCCAAAGCTGCTTGTGATAAATATTCTTAGTGATGTAAAATGTTCTGATGTTGAAATGGAATATTCATGCATACTAATGACTTTGTGTGTGCAAAATCCTCCCTGTATTCAGAAAAGAGTGTAATGCATCCTGTGTAGAGACCCTGTGTCAGCTTCTCTGGTTTCAGAGAGAATAACTATGTCGGCATCAAGCTTCTCCAACTTTGTCAATGCTGGCAAATTTCCTAGAGTCATTGGCCTTCTCTAGATCTTTCGACATATCAGTACGTAGTGTCCTCCCATTCCAACAAGTAAGTTTGAAGAGGACAACCATCTTAACCAAATCTTCAGCACATGTATGCCTAGGCAGAAAAAAGGAGACAGATGTTTGCGTTAGGATTAAAGCCCCTCTCTCTAAATACGGACTGGGCCCAAAGGCTTGGGGACAAAGATGTTTGGAAGCTAGCACAGCTATAGGAGATGCTGGAGGGCACAGCTGAGTTTCAGTTCCAAATGCCTGTCGTTATCTCCTCAGCGGATGTGATTCAGGGTTTTCTCCCCTATCCTTTTTTCAACCAAGAACTAGCTGCAAGGCAGCAGTACCAGATTAAGTTACTTGTTTATGGATACCGTTTTTTTTTATACCTGTCAGTATCTGGCATGCCCCCTACCACTCACTGAGTTCAGTTGTTGGCCACACAACTCGCAGCAGGTTGTACTGAGTTACATGGTACGAGGAACATTATATGCCTGACCTGACAAGACCCTGCATCCTGTTTTAGGCTACTGTAAATTTTTACTGTTAGTCTCCTATTTTCAGGAATTTATATAATGAAAACAATGGCTAACTCTACATGCCTCCAGTTTCCATCCAGGACACACCACACGATCCATTGTCTACAGCCAAGCTCTAATATATAACCGCATTTGCTCCAATCCCTCAGATAGAGACAAGCACCTACAAGATCTCTATCAAGCATTCTTAAAACTACAATACCCACCTGCTGAAGTGAAAAAACAGATTGACAGAGCCAGACGAGTACCCAGAAGTCACCTTCTACAAGACAGGGCCAACAAAGAAAATAACAGAACACCATTAGCTGTCACCTTCAGCCCCCAACTAAAACCTCTCCAGCGCATCATCAGAGATCTACAACCTATCCTGAAAGATGATCCTTTACTCTCACAGATCTTGGGAGACAGACCTGTCCTCACTTACAGACAACCCCCCAACCTAAAGCAAATACTCACCAGCAACCACACATCACTGAACAAAAACACTGACCCAGGAACCTATCCTTGTAACAAAGCCCGATGACAACTCTGTCCACATATCTATTCAAGTGACATCATCATAGGGCCTAATCACATCAGCCATACCATCAGGGGCTCGTTCACCTGCACATCTACCAATGTGATATATGCCATCATGTGCCAGCAATGCCCCTCTGCCATGTACATTGGCCAAACCGGACAGTCTCTACGCAAAAGAATGGACACAAATCTGACATCAGGAATCATAATACTCAAAAACCAGTGGGAGAACACTTTAACCTGTCTGGCCATTCTATGACAGACCTGCGGGTGGCTATCTTAAAACAGAAAAACTTCAAAAACAGACTCCAACGAGAGACTGCTGAGCTGGAATTGATATGCAAACTAGACACAATCAATTGTCTACATCCCCCAACTTCATTGCCTCTTTGTGCCTCTGGGCCAGCATTACCATTAGAGAAAAGGAAGCTCTGCACTTAGTAGGCGGGGATGGCAGTGGAAGGCAGTGTATACATATGCAAGAGTATGTGAGATTAGGGTGTAATGTTGGCTTTCTGAAGATGCAGGAAAAGACTAAAGCAGGTGGGTAAGAGACACTTGTGTGAAATATGGAAGACTTGGCAGCCCTGTTGGGGGTAAATAAAATCCTCTTTGAGGAAATGGTGATTATACTTTAAGAATAGGTGGTGGAAGTAGCACAAGAAAGAGCTAGTAATAGAGCAAAATGAAAACAATATGAATTAGTATTTTCAAGATTTTGGACTTCCTGCATCTTTGAAGACTTTTCAAAGCTAGTCATGTGTTTTTCAGCTGTTGCAGATAGTTGAACTTTGGTCTATTTTATAGGTAATATCCTGAAAATATTACTGCCCAACCAGAAGTACTCTTTGAGTGGCAAATTCTGGGTCATAGTTCTAACAAATAGCGTGTGGGGATTTAGGGAATGAACTAATGGTGGATTAGCTGTTCCATCTTCCAATGAGTTTTTATTTCCTGCAGATTCTCATTGGTTGCTCAAATTACTGACTGAATGGAGCTACTTTGGGGCTGTTTTTGAAACTCACTAGGTCTGTTAATATCTATTTTATCTGGTAGCACTGAAATTCACTCGCTGAATTTAGATGTACATGATCCTTCAGTCTAGTTCCTCCACACAAAATAATCCTAACATCTCAAATTGGCAAAAATTAGTCAGTACAGCTTGAACCCTTTGAATATAATTCCTGTGACTTGAAGGCTTAGGTTATTGTTTCTCAGCCGGTGAATCCCAACCCCCAGAAGGATCATGATAGGCCATGAGGCTTTGAAAGTTTTGTTACAATCTAAAGGAAAGAAAATGTCACTCCCCGCATATCCTTCCCCTTCAAGCTCAAGTATTGTCTGTCAATCTTTTGAAATGAACACTCGCAAATAAATTATAGGGGCTTGCCATTTTTCTTGACACTTTTTTTTCTCTTTTATAATATAATACAATATAATATAATATAATGTGGAAATGTTAACCTTGAATAAGGTGTTACCAACCTGAAAAGGTTGAGAAACTGTGATTTAGGTGAACTGAAAAGAGATTTGTTTCCTGTTTTGTTTGTTCTAACATTGGGCTTTTTGTGACTGTTCCAAGTGGAATGAGTTGTGTTTGCTGATTTGTGTGTAAATGTGAGTTATGACTGAAACCTTCATCTCTGCACTTTAGTGAACCTTGATTGATTTTAAATTGTTTCTAACACGATCCCATTAACACTTGGTATGAGTGTTCTGCCCTGCAGAACTCTTGACTGGATCTGGTTAGTATTATAATAGCATCATATTATAATGCATTGATTATTCAGCACAAAAAAATGAGGAGTCCTTGTGGCACTTTAGAGACTAACAAATTTATTTGGGCATAAGCTTCCGTGGGCTAGTACCCATTTCATCAGATGTATGAAGTAAAAAATACAGGAGCACGTATAAATACATGATGGGGGTGCTTTACCAAGTGTTAGTTCAGTCTAACAAGATAAATCAATTAACAGCAGGATACCAAGGGAGGAAAAATAACTTTTGAAGTGGTAAGAGAGTGGCCCATTACAAACAGTTGACAAGAAGGTGTGAGTAACAGTAGGGAGAAATTAAGTATTGGGGAAATTAAGTTTAGGTTTTGTAATGACCCAACCACTCCAAGTCTTTATTCAGGCCTAAGCTGATGGTATCTAGTTTGGAAATTAATTCCAGTTCTGCAGCTTTACATTGGGGTCTATTTTTGAAGTTTTTTTTGAAGAATTGCCACTTTGAGGTCTGTTATTGAGTGACCAGAGAGACTGAAGTGTTCTCCTACTGGTTTTTGAATGTTATGATTCCTGATGTCAGATTTGTGTCCATTTATTCTTTTGATTATTCAGTAATTGTCTAGTTGCTCTGAAGCTTTAGCCAAATCTTTAGTTAAACTTCTTTCAAATGTTGCATAAAGTACAGGTTTTTTTGTCTGCTTATATGGTAGTGCAACTAGAAATATATCTGTCTTGCCATCGTTATTGTGCAAGAGATTACTACAGCTATAGATAGGTTCTGGACTCTCATGGATCACAGGACAAACCTATATCCAAATGTCACAGGGTAGTTTTAAAAACATGACCCTTGTGTGAATCTAGTCATCTGATTCAACACTGTAAGCTGTGAACAAACTTTCGGGGATTTTTTGTTTGATAGCAATGGTCTTCCATGTTGGCTTATTGTACTTTGGTTTATTAACTCATATTTTATTCAAAATGTTTTGTGTAGAAGCATATGAAAATGCTTGTGTTTTGGTTTAGGAAAACGTTCACAAAATTACCCATGGCTTCCGTGCTGTAGAGTCAGAAAGGTAGATAAACTTACTCAGAGGAAAGGCCTTGGAAGGGAACCTGATCACAGCTTTTTCTCTTTCATAATCTGATGCTGTGTAAGGTGTTCATAAATGTGATTTTGTGCTACTATTTTCTACATCATGCCCTACATTAGTTTGGAACTGATATCGGTCAGTTAATTTAGGGGAATGTTGCTTTTCTTTCCCTTTTGGGAGATGAAATATTTATTTTTAAGGTTTATAATGAAAACAAAAACACAGCGGGAGGAAAGATCTACATTATGTAAAGAGATATAGGAATTCAGTTTTATAAAATCCTATTGGGTTCTTAATAGAAACAAAGTAATAAACAAATTCTTAAGCTATTGTTTAAAACAAAACTGTCTTTGTTGTATTTATTGGGGGAGGGAGGTTTGAAGGTCACAAATTTGTAGCTGAGGTTGAAAAACAAAAATTTCAATGTGCCAGGAATTGAGAGTGTTGTAGTTCAAAATACAGGGAGTCCTCTGACTTACGACGCCCGACTTATGTCAGACGCCACTTACGACGCTTTTCAATTGACTGCCCGTTTCGCCCCTATGATGCTTGTTTCGTCCTTACGACGCTCGATTTGCATAAAGTTCACTTGAAATCACATCCTCGTTGCATTATACTGGTATGAAGCTGGAAGGGTTCAGTTCTGATTGCCTTCAAGGCAGCGGGGTAGCTTGTTGCCGGGTAGGGTTGCCGCTTGTTTTTGATTGGCTCCGGCCCTGGGCTCAGCCAGTCAGAAAGCTTGAACAGTGATTGACCGAGGTTCAGCATTTGTGCCATTCTCCCTGGCTTTCTGAGCCTGTGTAGCCGGTATTCTGAGCAGCATATGTGAGTTTATATGTTTATTTGAATGCTGTTTACAAAATACAGTGTACATAAATACATTGATGTTGCAACATTGGTCATCTATAATTCATTTAGTACAAAAATCTGGGTTATTGTGATGAAAATACTGTATCATGCCTTGGTTCAGGAACCAATCCCCTCTTCATACCATTTATTCCTATGGGAAAAGCGGTTTCGGCTTACAACGTTTTGATTTACAACGCAATTCTGAGGAATGAATTGTGTCGTAAGTCCGAGGACTCCCTCTACAAAAGTACAGGCATTCTGTAAATACTAAATTATGGTATCAGTCGAAACATTGCTCCCCTTACCTTTGCTTATCCTCTTCTTATTGATGGGAAACTTCTGAAAGTTGTCACATGAAAGAAGTTGTCTTCCGTCTTGCATATATGAAGCATCAAAGTGCTGTTTCTTTGAGAGTGCCTGGACCAACCTTTCCTGTTCATATTAGGTATAAAAAGATCTTGGGTCCATCTTACAAATGGGTGTAGGATGTTTGGAATCAATAGCACATGTGTCAGACGGCATGTGGATAATTGCTTTCTCTATCTGTACTAGTGGAATCTCTGACAATATTAGGAGAGTGAGGGAGGATGGAGCAGAGTGTCCAGCACATAATAGAGTGGTTGGGTGGGAGCAAGGTCTAATGTGGACCACATGCAGAGGGTAAAATATGTCATGTGGATTCTTTGCCAGTGTCATGAAGGCAAAGGAGAGTCAGGTCTTCTAACCCAGTGGTTCTCAACCAGAGGTACGCGTACCCCTAGGGGTACGCAGAGGTCTTCCAGGGAGTACATCAACTCATTTAGATATTTGCCTAGTTTTACAACAGTTTTACATGTGCTGGCCGCCCTTCCCACAGCCCCCATTGACCTGGAGTGGCGAAGTGCGGCCAGTGGGAGCCGCGATCGGCCGAACCTGCGGACGTGGCCGGTAAACAAACCGGCCCGGCCCGCCAGGGGCTTTCCCTGAACAAGCGGAGGACCAGCTTTGAGAACCACTGATCTACACTATTTACTGCCTTTACTCTTAATTCGTATTTATGATTTGGGAAGACCATTTATTGTTGATTTCTGCTTGGAAAAAATAACCCATTCCAAATAAGCCACTGTAGCAGTAAACTCTCTATCCGTTGTTCACACTAACTTACTTTTTCCTTCAGTTCAGATTTTTGCAGAGATACAGTATTTATAAGAAATAGAGAAAGGGGGTACGCTGCTCCCAGTTTAATTTCTATTCATGTCATACTGCTATACTTCCATTATTATTAAAAATATATAAAATGCATTTTGTTAGGTTGGTGACTCCTTAATGAACCATTGGATTGGAAAATAACTAGTTGTATCATTAGACAGAGATATTGCTATTTGTATGGGATAGTGGAGATGAATAATTTAGCAAATGTTATTAGCAAAGGCAGCATATTACTGAATTCACAGCAGGATGTAATGAAATTTCTGTCATGTGCTAGTACAAAAATAGTATTACTTTCCCAGGCATCATTGAACTTTTGATATCTGTTATAGTATTAATTATTACATTATCATGCTAATCTTGCTCACTTCTTCATTAAATAGTTCTTGATTGAAAAATTTTACTTATATTAAGAATCAGAAAGGAATGGTATGCCAAATGCAGCTGCTTGACTGTGTGTTACTGTAGCCATATTATAGGAAGAGATCACAGTATGAATGCCACTTTATTCTTAAATTACTTAATGTCTGAAGAAAGCCCTTAAAGGAGAGACACCATGATTGATGGATGAATTATTTAATTTTCTAAGCGGAGCTATTGGTATAGTAGGAATGAGCAAACTTGCTTGGACCTTGTTTTTTATTTGAGTTGAACTTGAAATCCATTTCACTGAAGCAATTTGGACTTAGTTCAGTTGCTACTTAATTGTTTATTTAATGCTTTTTTTTTCCTCCTGAGGGTAGTTTTATATTTTAATGGTATATTTAAAAACAAAATATTCATGGCAAGTATCATACATTATCAAAGAAGAGCTTCCCACCTTTCCCCGTCGTCTACTGAAGATTATTCTAATAGCCTTGAAGAATATTTGATTTTTTTTTTTTTTTTACTAGTAACCTTTTCCCACCTCTATCAGATGTCCAGCCAGGCCTCTTTCCATCTCCATCAGATATCCAGCCATGAGTTTTACTTGCTTTACCCTCCTATCTCAATCTAGGCTTGTGGAGATATGGCCCTTAAGTGTTCTCCTGTTTGTCACTCTGGGGCATTACACCCAACCTCTGGCTATTATAAAGACATTGTTTGTGCTCTTCATTGCAATATTTTGCTTTTGAAGGTGAGTGAACCGCTGGCATGTGTGCTTTGTAAGTCCGTAGACAGGGGACATGGAGACAATGGTGTAGCTGATACATTTGCACACAGCATGAAAATACCACTTGTAGATAGCACTTCTTGTGCACCACTGGCCTTAGGAAGTAAGTTATGATGTTCATTCTCTGACCTGGGGTGTCTCTTCTGAATCTGTACAATATACTATCACCCTGCCAGTAGAGACTTAGTAAGCATTTTTGCTCAAATTGACACAATAAGAATAAATTAGATTCAAAATTTAGGTTCTGTTATGTAATAAGCCAGTGGTTTTCAACCTGTGGTCTGACTGCCTAAGATTCCCAAAGGGGTTCACACCTCCATTCAAAATTTTTTAGGGGCCTGCAAAAGAAAAAAGGTTGAAAACCACTGTAATAAGCTTTAAGACCAATTAATTAAAATTTAGTTAATTATTTTAAAAAATGAATTTCTATTCATATTTTTAAAAATGTAGAAATAGTTTTAAACCCTGCTATGCTTACAACTGAAGCGTTGCAGTTTTGCTAGTGCTTGAGAACATGAAAGTGAAGCTGTTTAGTCCATTTTCATTGAATAGGCTGAGAAAAGTAAATTAGATTTTTAATGTGATTTATTTTAACTGTTAGTGTTAGTCCCTTTATATATTACTCTGTTGGTGGGCAAATGATTACTTTTTCTTTTCATTTTTCAGGGTTTTTTTGTTTTAAATGCAGACAGTTGATATGTGTAGAACAATAAATTAAAGTAAAGTGATGGGATTCATGTTTAATATGTACTGTATTTTTGTGCTTCATTTGAAGGTCACTCTGTGAGACTGCTGGGTCAGAAAAAAGATAATGGAAAACGGCTGGGGGGAGCTCGATTGGATTTGCCAAAGATTAGGAAGAACCCACTGATAGAAATCATTTCCATCAATACAGGGTAAGCATCTTCCAAACTTACTTATAAAATATTCAGCACTGCCTAGGGAATTCAATTTCATTTTTCTCTAGGCCTGGTGTGCACTCCTTTGAGTCATATAGCGAGGAGGAGGCAAAAAATATTGTAAACCATAAAGGATTTTAAATGGTGTTCTTTCTAAAAAAAAAAAAAAAAAAGAAATCTTCATTTGCTTGTGTACATTCCAATAACTTTTCTATCAGGAAGACTAGTGTGTTTTTATTAAAATTATTTTCTATAACTTCCCTTTATTATACTACTTAGAGGTTTCTTATACCACTCTGTCCTGAGGTAAGTATATTTAAGAAGATTGTGGTTTATTTTATGCAAATGAAACCCTCTCTTCTTGTTTTAAAGTGAAGTGGGCTTTTAGTACTGTATCCTTTTACTGTGTATCCCTCATGTTTTATATAATTAACTAAAAGTGTATTCTAAAAGCTACAGTGGAGGTGTGATTTTAAACTGACAAAAGTAACTTATTACAGTTAAAAAGGGATCTGATATAAGGAAAAGATTGTTAGGAACAAAATCTGTCTTCAAGTATAAACTCTTCTCATCACTCCCATTGAAGTCTGCAGTTCTTGTATGCATGTATATGAGTGTATACTAGAGTGATGGGTGGAAGATGCTGTGTTGCACCATCATAACTCTGTCTTTCGAGATTTAGGTTTCTGCTTTTCTTGTTTGTTTATTTATTTTTTTTACTTGTCTTACCACTGGTGTACTGTTGATGACTCTTGATATTTGCCATAATTTTCAAGGGTGAAAAATAGTTCCACAATGGCTACACGCAGCAGATTTCTCAGAATGTAAACATCATATAATCAATGAAGTATGGGACACAGTTTATCACTCTTATATTTTAACTGTGTCCATTTTAGCTGTCTTGCTTTAGAATGCTGTTTGAGAGGTTTTTTTACATCAGTACCTTATTTGATCTGACTTCCTTGTTCAAAAGTGGATTGGAAAAAGTGCTGAAATTTAGTTTTTGGTACAGTACACTTCACTGAAAATTTAATTTGTGTCAGCTACATAGTAAAAGGAAGAAGTGTTACAGTTGTTACAACTTGTACTGAACATTTGTGATCCTATATATTGGAAGGAGCTTTGAGAAGGCTACAATTTCTAATGATCAATTAAATTGATCCTATTTTTATGTTTCCTCTTTCTTCTCTCGCTCCCACCCTCCCCCTTCCTTCAGGGCCCTATCTGGCTCCAAACTCCTGTCTGTAGCATTGGTGCATTCAATCCAGTTTAGTCTGCCTCTACTCCTTTGGCTGCTCTACCAGATTAGCCCAGCATGCCCTGTCTAGCCACAAATTTCCCCGTGTCTCCTTTTCAGATCTGTACGTATAACAGAGAATTGATTATTTAGGGAATTCATTGGGTGTAGAGAATCTGTGATGGCAGCTTCTGCTTCCACCCATTGACAGTCAGTCCATAACACTATCATAGTAGCACATCTCCTGAGCCCCCACTCCTCCTGGCATGCTCGGCCCCTGTCATCGGCAGCGGAGCCCAGGCAGGGAGCGGGCCACCGCCACCTCCCCAGTCAGGCTCCCTCAGGCACCTGCTACGCTGCACAGAACAGTGACCCAGAGCAGCCAGCTTCAGCCATGAGAAGTGGCTCCGTTCTGCTCCCTGCCCAGCCTAGCTGCCAGGATGAGCGGGGAGGACAGACGCAGCGGAAGGAGGACAGAGGCCACCCCCTTGCCCCTCCCACAGATAACATGGGGTGGGGACAGTGCGGCAGCCCTGGGCTGGGCTCAGAGCAGAGGTGGGGTCAGAGCAGAGCAGAGTAGACGTGGGGTGCTCATGTGTCCTCCCCTTTAGATTGTGCCCCCCAAGTATGGGGAGGCATGAGTCGTTGGGATACACAATGCAGTCCTCCTTTCTGTACTACTTATTCCTACTCCCATCACTTATCAGAAATTGTCACTCAGGGTTAGCTTTTCAGACTCTTACATACAACAGGACAGCTATGAAGACCCTATGACTTCAGCAGGACTTGGGCTTTTAGTCTTGGTTCCCCAGGGTATGTCTACACTGGAGTAGAACACCTGTGTCTGGTCCGTGTCAGCTGACACAGGCTTATGGGACTGCAGGGCTATAAAATTGCAGTATAGATGTCCAAACTTGG
Organism: Terrapene triunguis; assembly: GCF_002925995.2. Classification (NCBI taxonomy): domain Eukaryota; kingdom Metazoa; phylum Chordata; order Testudines; family Emydidae; genus Terrapene; species Terrapene triunguis. Next base: position 9,226,724 of record NW_020664409.1, read on the forward strand.
GGTGGGGGTGGGATTTCTTGTGTTGAATCAGATTGATTTCCATGTTCTTATCCACATATGTCATTTGGTCCTCTATTTTTATTTAGGCCTCAGACGTGTAGTATGTGATTACCATATTTCAGCCCCTCATTTTGCATTTTATATGCTTATTGGGAAAAGGGTCACTGAGCTGTTTCATTATCTGCATGATCTCCTGATCTGATTTCTCTGCCTATCAATTTGAAATAAGTTCAGAATGCCATTCTGTAGCACAGCTTCATTTCCATCTAGGGAAAGATCTTATTTACCCTTTCCATGGTTTAATCCATATTGGTGCCCGTTTTCTGACCTACTTGGCCAGTCAGACTTTCCACTGAGCGGTTCAAATGGATCAAAGATTAGTCTGGTCCTCTCCCTTCTGATGCAATGTTCCTGCTTCCTGAGTCTTCTGCTTCCTAGATTCACCTGGTCGTTTGTCAGGCTTTCCATCCATTCGACATTTCCTCTCAAGATGCCAGTTGCACTTTTCACCCCAACCTGAGAATTCTGTCCCTCAAAGGTTGGCTCCTTGAGGTTCACAGGAAGAGAGACTTTCTGTTGAACAGTAGGAAAGAATCTATGTCAAATAACTTCAAAAGTGGAAGAGATTCAACCATTGGTGTGACCAGTAGAGTCTTTCAGCTGCTAATTCTTCCTCTTGGTTTTTCTGGATTACTTTCTGGAATTGAAAAAGACAGGATAATCTATGATCTCTATCAGAGTCCTCTTGGCAGCTATAATGGCCTTTCATCCTCCGGGCGAGGGCCTCCTTCATCCCAAAAAAGTGAGGTTTATCAGAAGTTGAGGAACCTTTTCCTTCAGATTAAAGAATCCATTCCTGCTTGGCATCTGAACTTAATACTTAAATGTTTTATGAGAGCTCCCTTTGAGCTGATGGCTACCTTAACCTATCCATGAAGATGGTCTTTTTGGTGGCTATCACTTCTGCCCAAAGGATGAGTGAAATAGGGGCTTTACTGGTGGGGCCCCCCATTTATATTTCCTCCCCACCCCCGCACCTCCAGGAACAAGGTTTCATTACATCCATATCCTAAATTCTTACCTAAGGTGTCATCTGAGTTTTACATCAGCCAAATCATCCATCTCCCAGTCTTCCAGAAACCACATTAGTCTAGGCAGGATGCTGCTTTACACAATTTGGACTTTAGTTGTGTGTCAGCCTTTTATCTCGACACAACCAAGCCATTCAGGAGGTCGTTCAGGCTGTTTGTATCAGTTGCGGATAGGTCCAAAAGGTCTGCAATCTCCACCCAGGTGGATTTCTGGTTAGATTAAATCTTGTTATGAATCTGCTAATATACAGCCTCTCCTTATAGTGCTAAAGTCAAAGAGCTCCATCTATTTAGCTTAACTACAGTCTATAAATACCTTCTTGGGGAACAAGTATTTAATAATGGTCTCTTCAGTCTAGCAGAGAAAAGTTTAACATGATCCAATGGCTGGAAGTTGAAGCTAAACAAATTCAGGTTGGAAATAAGCTGTAAGCTTTTAACAGTGTCAGTAATTAACCATTGGAACCATTTCCTTGCAGAATTATTTTTGCCTGTTGTTGCCAATTACTCTCTGATAAAAGAATGAAGCCATCTTGAATTGGCATAAACCCTGGCCTAGGTTACTGCATATTTCTCTCTCTCTCTAATTTACTGTTGGTATTTTTCAAACAAATTATATTACAATGAGAATAAAATGACACAGGCCCAAATGTTCCAAATCAAGCATAACTAATTTTGTCTACAAAAATGAATGCACACTTTTGGTTCTTGTACATAAACACAAGAATGGCCATACTGCGTCAGACCAATGGTCCTTCTAGCCCAGCGTCCTGTCTTCCGACAGTGGCCAATGCCAGGTACTTCAGAGGGAATGAATAGAACAGGTAATCATCAAGTAATCCATCCCCTCACCCATTCTCAGCTTCTGGCAAACAGAGACTAGGGACACTTCAGAGCATGGTTTTGCATCCCTGCCCATCCTGGCTAATAGCCATTGATGGACCTATCCTCCATGAACTTACCTAGTTCTTTTTTGGAACCCTGTTATGGTCTTGGCCTTCACAACATCCTCTGGCAAAGAGTTCCACAGGTTGACTGTGCGTTGTGTGAAGAAATACTTTCCTTTTGTTTGTTTTAGACCTGCTGCCTATTAATTTCATTTGGTGACCCCTAGTTCTTGCGTTATGTGAAGGAGTAAATGACACTTCCATATTTACTTTTTCCACACCAGTCATGATTTTATAGATCTCTATCATATCCCCTCTTTGTCATCTCTTTTCCAAACTGAAAAATGCCAGTCTTATTAATCTCTCCTAATGGAAGCTGTTCCATACCCCTAATCATTTTTTTTGCCCTTTTCTGTACCTTTTCCAATTCCTATATAGCTATTTTGAGATGGGGCGACCAGATCTGCACACAGTATTCAAGATGTGGGTGTACAATGGATTTATATAGAGGCAATATATGTTATGCTCTGTCTTATTATCTGTTCCTTTCCTAATGATTCCCAACATTCTGACTGCTGCTGCACATTGAGTGAATGTTTTCAGAGAAGAATCCACAATGATTCCAAAATCTTTCTTGAGTGGTAACAGCTAATTTAGACCCTATCATTTTATTTATTTATACATATGTATATATAGTTAGAATTATGTTTTCCAATGTGCATTACTTTGCATTTATCAACAAAGTCACCCAGTTTTGTGAGATCCCTTTGTAATTCTTCCCAGTCTGCTTTGGACTTAACTATCTGGAAGCTCTTAGGGGATGTGTGCATATAAAAAGATCATCCTACTATATGATTTTATTCATTAATCAAAAACTTTTTAATTCCTGGATGTCCTTTTATTATCAAAGTAGACTTATTTCAGTCCCTTTAATCATTGCCAGACCCGAAGAAGAGCTCTAAGTAGCTCAAAAGCTTGTCTCTTTCGCCGGTGCAATAAAAGATATCACCTCACCCACCTTGTCTCTCTAATATCCTGGGGCCAACATGGCTACAACAACACTGCAAACAGCTGATGTTTATGTCAGATGAACAGGAGGTTTTCTATAGCAGACAGCACACAAGAAGAGGTGGGGGCATAGTGCCAGAAATCAGGGGGTTTACAAACAAATTGATGTCATGTAAGGGAAGCATGTAACCCGTTCACACCTTCTCAGAATTGCTGTGTGTGGATTTTATAGAGCAATAATTATTGCTTTGGAATTATTTGATGCAATTAAACTGCATTAGTCTTGCATGATAACTATTGTGATTTTGGCAATGATTTAGGTTCCTATTAGGGCAATCTTAATTCCTTTGCCAGCATATGATACTTCACAGAGGGATAGCAAGGTCCCAAAGACCACTTTAAGACATTCCAGTTTTTTGTCAAATTAAGTATGCTGTTGGTTAGGAATCAGATGTTATTACAATGGGGTCAAATTGTTGGCCTAATGTTCATCAGTGCTTAAGGAAAAGTGAAATTATTTCAGAACTAATAGATGTCACAGAAATGACATATCAGCTCAAAAGAATGAGCACAGTTATACTGTTTGACTTTCCTGTCTTTTGCTATGGGTTCAAGTCTCCCCATTGTGCTTTACTTTCCTTAAGTAAAGGTATTTACCAGTTATGTATATATACATAAATACAAGGGGAAATAGATGGAAAATAAATCCATGTAGCCAGATGAAAATAAAAAACCCATAAAATCTAACTTCAAGAAAGTTTTATAACAACTCAGAATCAATTAAACTTGCCTTACTTTGAATATTTCTCCCTCTGAGGTTTGTGCCACTGACTCTCTGTGTCCTGGTGTCACTTTTGGCTTCCTTTGTCCCCTACACCTGGGGAAACCTGTCTCCTGCAGGCTGCTGTTAGACTGTGCTTATCTTATTTGAAGGTTTTGTGTCAAGAGGAGCTGCTGCGGCCTCTTTAATATGGCTAATGAGCAGCCCAGATTGGTTCCTGGTGCTATGGTGTGACTGCCTGGAAGTTTAGCCACTTGTCTGGCTGGAGAATCTTGCCCGCATGCTTGGGGTTCAGCTGATCACCATATTTGGGGTCGGGAAGGAATTTTCCTCCAGGGTAGATTGGCAGAGGCCCTGGAAGTTTTTCGCCTTCCTCCGCAGCATGGGGCAGGGGTCGCTTGCTGGAGGATTCTCTGCGACTTGAAGTCTTTAAATCATGATTTGGGGACTTCAACAGCTGAGTCAAGGGAGGGAATTATTCCAGGAGTGGGTGGGTCAGCTTTTGTGGCCTGCATCATGCGGGAGGTCAGACTAGATGATAATAATGGTCCCTTCTGACCTTAAAGTCTATGAGTCTGAGTCTTTTTAGAGTATGAGCAGGACTGAGAATTACCTGGATTCTTTCTTACTGTGGCATGGCTTCCTCTGGAGAAGAATCCAGATTATGGTTGACAGAAAGTGAATATCCTCTTTTTTCCATACAGATTAAGCTATGGCTTTTGTAGAGAATTGGAAGTCTGCCTTCTCTGCTATTCACTTAGGATTAGCAAGAAATGAGGAATCATGGGGAGGCTAATTCTATTGACTGTTTGGAATATATGCCATTATTAAAGAGAGCAAAATCTTTGAGTCTTTAAACATCACTGATTCCTAGGGTGGTATAGTAAAAGCTTTGTTATCCGGCATGTTGGGAGAATGGGGGGGTGACGGTTAGTCAAAAATTCTGGTTAAGTAAGAGTTACCAATGGAGGGAGGGAGTTTGGGTGCAGTAGGGGGCTCAGGGTTGGGGGCACAGGCTCTGGGAGGGAGTTTGGGTGTGGGAGGGAGCTCAGGGAAGGAGGTTGGAGTGTGGGAGGTGTTTCAGGGTGCCGGATCCAGGCGGCGCTCACCTCGGGAGGCTCCCTGCAAGCAGTGACATGTCCCTCTTGCTCCTAGGTGGAGGCGCAGACAGGCGGCTCTGCATGCTGCCTCCACACGCAGACGCCGCCCCCAGAACTCCCATTGGCCGCGGTTCCTGGCGAATGGGAGCTGCGGAGCCAGCACTCGGGGTGGGGGCAGCACATGGACCCCCCGTGGTTGTTCCTCTGCCTAGGAGCAGTAGTGACATGTCACTGTTTCCTGGGAGCCACGCGGAGCCAGGTAGAGAGCCTGCCAGCCCTGTGCCAACTGGACTTTTAATGGATATCAGAAATCCCAGTTTCTAGAGCTTTCCGGTTGGTAAAGTGCTGGATAACACAGCTTTTATTGTATTACATATTGTTTATACTCTGCCGGATTTGGGATCTCACTTCCTGGGTGACAGATGAAGTTTTTCGACCAGCAGTAGGCAAACATTGAATCCCTGTGTATATCTGACCATTGATAAACCATAACTCATAACTTATATATTTTGTAAAAAGAGTTGATTGAATGTCTTCATGATGAGTACTGTGTCTGAGATTTGTGCCGACTATATAGTCTTCTTACTCTTAAATGTTAAAATTAATTTTTAAGTATACTGTTTATAAACTAATACATCTCATAATTCATAGTAGACACTTGATTTTAGAACACAAGATCAATAAATATTTTTGACTGGAATATAACATTCTGTACATAGCGACCAAGTAGTACAAGGGTTGCCAACCCTCTAGGATTGGCCTGGAGTCTCCTGGAATTGGCATTGATCTCTCTGTGACTACTGAAAGCAATCTGGGAGACTTTAAGAGTATATTTTAAGAAATTTACATTACGTTATGTCGGGGAGTGGGGGGTGGGAGGGATCTCCCAGAATAGCTTCAGTCAGAGTTGGCAACCCTAAGCAGTACACATATTTATGCTGGATTTCCTCAGTTTGTACATCTAATTACATTTCAGGATAGACACTTGGATCTGGATCCTTAAGAAATGTAAATTGATGTATAATTACACTATCTGAGGATCTGGTCTTTGATATTAAAATAAATACTTTTTATAATTACATGTTTAGTTCTAGCACAGGGATTGGCAACCTTTGGGACGCAGCTCGCCAGGGGGGCTTACCCTGGTGAGCTGCGTGCCGAAGGTTTCCGATCCCTGTTCTAGCATGTATGACAGGCCGATAGCTAAAAATCTTTTTGGCTTATTCTTTCCTCTTTTTTTGGTATTTTGTTGTTTTCTAATTTTATGTATTTATATGTACAGTATATGTATCTGCTCCATTTTAACGCAGTACTTCAAAAAAGAATACATATATAGATGGCACTAGTGTGTGTCTCTGTTGAAAGGTGCACACACGCACAATCTTTGCCTTGTCATTCATTTTTTGTTATAGCATCTGAAAAGTTAGTATTTCAAAACTTTCAGAAACCACACTGTTGTAGCAGAGAGATGGAAAAAAGTTGTTTACAGTGGAAAGAATAACAATCTATGATTGTTTTTTTTTTTGGTTTGTTTTTGTTTTTTTGCCTGTGGTCTCTTTCCAGTACAACTTACTGTAACTCACAACTAAGGTCAATATTTCCTAATTAGAGAATTTAAATGGAGCCTGGATGACATAGTCATTAAAAAGTGAGTATTTTAAAATTACCAGACAGATCCTGTAATGATAGCTTTTCATATTTAAGTAATGGAACATTAAATAATTTTCATAATTTTATTTGCATACCATCATCCTGCTGAGTTGCTCAAGGTGCTGCATAATAACAATCATATTCGAAATTCTTAAAAAAGCTACTCTTAAAGCAAAAAGATTATATCGTATATCTGAAAAAGGGTTTTGGAGGGGAGTGGGACCTATAAGGGTCTTACTGTTCCCCAAAAGAAACAAACAAGAAAACACTCTTGAGTGTTGTGGGTGAATATTAAGGTGGTGATTAAAAGGAGGAGGGATATTGAAGAGAAGTGAATTCCACACCATACCTATGTACCATTGCAGCAAAGGCTTCGTGGCTGTGAACTTAATACCCCATGGTGGGAATCTGTAATGAGAAGACATTTTATGTGTACAGAATAAATTTGTGTTGAGTTTATCATGAAGGCCGTGGGTCCATCTCACACATGCATGGTCTCACATCTCCAAGCATACCTAAAACTTGGGTGAAGTAAATCTATAACAAAGGTGAGTTTTCTCAAACCCTGCTTCAACCATGTTTCCACATTAACAATAATCTTAACCTAAAATTTATCAATGTTATTTGAGAAATAAGTAGGCAATGAGTAACATACAGGACTCTGAGAGTAAGAATGTAGTAACACGTCTAGTTTTTGTACAGTCTAGCTGCACAGTCAGCTGAGAGTGATCTGCCTTATCTTTTATCAGTTCTAAGCTGCAGGCCTGGCTTACCAACAGGGAGAAGATTGGTTAGTTTCTTTAGCACAGAATACCTGTGCTATCTGTTCTTTATTACTCTGAGTGGAACGTATCGAGATGTACTAGTTTTGGATGTTGCTGGACCTATGGGAGACTGATCAAGCAGCCTATGTAAAAGAAGAAAGAGCACTTTAAGCAAATAGAAACTTAGTTATTAGTCAGGTTGGGTGCTCCAGAATGTTAGTGGGAAATGGAAGCCTATTCCAGAGCTCAGCTACCCTTATAGTTAGAAAGTTTTTCCTAATATCTAACTTCAATATCCCTTGCTGCAGATTAAGCCCATTACTTCTTGTCATACCTTCAGTGGACGTGGAGAACAATTGATCACAGTCCTCTCTATAACAGCCTTAACATATTAGAAGACTGTTATCAGGCTCCCCACTCAGTCGTCGTTTCTTAAAAACTAAACTATAATATCAGACGCAGGACAGCCCGCTATGGAACCCCACTAGATACGTCCTCCCAGTTTGACAGCCAGTCATTGTTAACTAATGTTTGAGCGTGGTCTTTCACCCACTTGTGCACCCACCTTATAGTAATTTAATCTAGACTGCATTTCTCTAGTTTGTTTATGAGAATGTCAGGTGGGGACTATATTAAAAGCCTTACAAAATGAAGATATATCATGTCTACTGCTTTCCCCCATCCAAACCCTGTCAAAGAAGCAAAATTTGTTGGGTTGGCATGATGTGTTCTTGACAAATCCATGCTGGCTATTCCTTATAATCCTGTTGTCCTCTAGGTGCTTACAAATTAATGGGCCACTTTGAATGGTCCCTTAGACTACATGCTAGCTACTTACGCTAAATTATCTCTTCGACCTTGTTTTTAGCTGTGACACTATGTGCAGCTCGAAAGCTTGTCTCTCTCATCAATAGACGTTGGTTCAATAAAAATATTACCTCACCTACATTGTCTCGCTTGTGTAAGAAGTGCCAGTTTTATTTTCCCCTTTAATTAACCTCCTGTTTTCATGACAAGCTGCATATGTCCCACTGTTTCCTATTCAGTATTACTTCTGCCTATTTTTGTGCCAAGCTGTCCTTTATTTAGGAGTTTTTCAGTCCCTAATTCAGACATGGCTGGCTCTAACACATGATCTTATGACCAAACTATGTTGGCTCCCCATAGAATATTGTCAGGTTTAAGATCCTTGGTTCTTACCTTGAAGTCTCTGAAGGGGTTGTGCCCAAAATACTGAGGCCTGGTCTACACTACGGGATTAATTCGGATTTAGCAGCGTTAATTCGAATTAACCCTTCACCCGTCCATACAACAGAGCCATTTAGTTCGAATTAAAGGGCGCTTTAAATCGATTTCTGTACTCCACCTCGACGAGCGGAGTAGCGCCAAAATCGATTTTGTTAATTCGAATTAGGGTTAGTGTGGCCGCACACCACCGCATTAATGTGATTAAAATAAATGGGGTAGTGTGGCCGCACACCACCGAATTAATGTGGTTAAAAACCGAATTAATGTGCTTAGTGTGGCCGCGCACAATCGAATTTATACAACCTGTTTCCCAAATTCGAATTATCTAAATTCGGATTAATCCCGTAGTGTAGACATACCCTTTAAGTATCACCCCCACACTCCATGATAAAAACCACTGTCATCAACTCCATCTCTGGGGCACAATGAAACCGTGCAGTGAAAGGGGAAAGCTCATTTGTGCTGTTGACAGATGGCATGGCAGTGTGCACTATGGAGTTGTGATTTCTAAAGCACAGTAACATGCTGTGGAGTAACGGGCCTGTTTAAATCCTGCTGGTGCACATTAAAAGTTCCCAAGTGCAATTTAATGTAGTATTGTTTCAAGTGCAGTATGTTAAAGCACACCAGGGAGCTTTTAGTGTGCATCAGCAGAGTCTACGTTTACTAAATAGTGTGCAACACGTTAGTAAGCAGACCACCATAGTGTGCATTACCACACCATGCAGACAAATCCAGTTTCCTTGGGGACTAACCCAAACCTATGGGACACACTCCTGTGCAAACCCCACTACTTCTGTTCCAAGTGCAACATACACGTTCTTAGCCTTAATAATGAAAATACATCATAAATAAATGTAAACCAAAAACAAACAAACAAAAATAAAAACTATCACCATTTTCCCCCTGGGGAAAGGAATGACACACTTGATGGATGCTAAACATCTCAACGGGAAGCCTTGACACTGGTGATTGGCATGGTGTAAATGCCTAAAACAGAATTACCTTAAAGTGTCATTCCCCAACGCTAAGTTTCTATACATTAGGTATTTACCTTTCAATGAACCTCCTGTTTTCATGACAAGCTGCGTATGTCCCACTGTGCTGTTACCTTTTGAGCATTCTTTTGAAAGCATTTCCTGTGCAATGCTGTAAATCTATTCAGCCCCCAGGTAAGAAGAACTGAACTCCCAGTACTCTGATCCCCTGCATGGTGGACTGAAGTTACCTCCGTTGGAAATCCGCAGCCCAACCCTCTGCCAGTGTAATTTGATATACTGAACTTCATCTATCTCATGTACAGGGACACTTGCATTCTTTTCTTACTATTTTCTGAATTCCTGCTGCAAGACATGAGTTTCTATTCTTCCCAAAGCAGCTGTGCACAAATTTTGTTTTAATTCATTATGTTTAAGTCAACGGAAGCAAACTGATGTCTAGCATTTTTTTAGGCATTTTGTTGATGTGTGTGGACATTAAGAAAAGAATAATTTAAACAAAGGTCAAGTATGAAAATTATCAGGGGGTAGCCGTGTTAGTCTGTATCCACAAAACCAACGAGGAATCCGGTGGCACCTTAAAGACTAACAGGTTTATTTGGGCATAGGTTTTCGTGGGTAAAAAACCCACTTCTTCAGATGCATGGGAAGTATGAAAATTGTCACTCATCACATGTTTATCTAACTTATTTTTAAGCTAATATGCAAGTGTCCAACAATCACATGTCTTTTGCCTTGTAGGCTAATGTCAGACTTAGTGTCTTGTTTTGTTTTTAAGAGATAAACATTTAGTGGTTTTTGGTTTTGTTGCATAAGTGTGTGAGTCACGAGCATGGTGTGTTGTAGCCTTCCTTCAAAATGTTGCTTGTTTTGCAGAAAGTAGATTGTGGCTCAGCATCTAGAGCTGATATTAGACTAAAAATTGCAGCTGGGAAAGTGTTTACAACAGGATTTGCTTAGTCATCTTTATTCTTCCAGTCCTTTGTACTTCTTTGCTGGATAAACTGTCTTTGACATTGATATACGCTGCGTTTTCTCCAAATTAGATTTTGCTTGATTATTCTGTTGCTTTCCAAAGTTAGGGAACAAATACTCATGCCTGTTCTTAGTATTGGTATTGATTTAGTATTACTCCTCATACAGAAGCCTTTTGTCTTTAAAAAATATTTCTCTTGAAAATTAAAACTTAATGCTGTAAGTTTCATTTATATTACTTTTTTACTTCACCACTCAGACATGTAACCAAGAGACAAAATGAGATGTTTAAGAAAAGTAATAGCAGAGAAAAAATTGTAATTGTATGTGAATTAATTTATGCCATAAATAAAATTTTCTAAAACTCCAGCTTCATGATTCAACATTGCTGAATGAGTTAATTTAGTGATGTAAATTACAGTAATAGAATAACAATTCCTGGCCTTAATTCAGTGGTGATTTAAATGATTGTGGTGTGTTTGGTGTAAATGGTAATGATAACATACACTAGTATCGGCATCAAGTCAGCATGAATGACAAGTGTAATTAATGCTGCATTGGGTTAGCGTGTGTCTGTTTATTTATAAGGGGATCCTAAATTTCAACTTGGCCAGCTGAGCACATGTGAAAGCATCTACTGCCTTGTCTGCAGTAGATCCTCAGAACCTGTTAGTTAACATCTTCTACCACATCTTTAAATTCTAGTTTAGATAAAGCCTTTGTGTGTAGGACCAAGCTTTGTACTCTGAAGATTTCAAAGGGTGTATGGGTGGCAGGAAAAGAAACTAACAGAAGGGTACAAAATAAAGTGTGTGGAGTGGAAAAAGTAAAAGGGGTGGGGTTACTTTATAATAAATTTTCCTTTTAGTTGCAGTTCATGCAGCACATATTCCATTCTGCTGTTTTCATGAATACATAGGTTTCTTTTGCACACCCACCAAAAGCCAATTTGGTGCAAGTTAGGTTTTCTAGATATTTTATGACTAACTAATATCTAACATATACATGACATTCAAATTAAACCACTTCTGAATTTGTCACGGAGACTTCTATGGAAATTGCACCCACTAAATGTGAATTTGCATTTGGCCCTATATTTATAGAACCTATCTACTGTAGCATTGTATGCGCTAAACAATAAGACGTATGTTTGTATGGAGATGTACTGAGATGGTATCATTTATTAAGTTCCAAAAATTTAATATCAGAAGGAAAGTATATATTTTAATACACCAACAAAACAGCTTAAGTCAAAATGGGGAAAAAAGGATTGTGAGAGGTGGGATAAAAGTACTCTAAAATGAAGAAACAAGTGTGGCATATGTGGCAAAGCAAAGGCATCCCTTATGTTCAATGTCATTCATCACCGTGTCCATCCAATTAATCTTCGGTCTTCCTCTATCTATAGTTCCTTGCACTCTAGTGTGTATCCCCATGTGTGGTGTCCGTTCCAGTTTCATTCTTGACAAACGTCCAAACCATTACAATTCTTTCCAGACTCTTCCGTAACAGTGTTATTTCTTGCCCTAGCCATTTTCTTATCACTTTATTTTTTTTTTCTGCAGCCTTGACATTTTCAGTATTCCCCTCAGCCAGTTCATTTCTGCAGTCAATGTCTCATATGTCAGCTTTCCTCATACTCCAGCTTTCTGGCCCCTGCAGCAGTATCAGCTTGACAGTTGTCTCATATAGGCTGATTTTTTTTTTTAATTGAAATGTCTTTAGCCTTTCTGATGTTGCAGTTTTCCAAATGTGGTAGTGGCGATTCCCATTCACCTTTTTATGTCATCTTCACAGTTCCTATTCCTCAGTGGGGGAGGGATAGCTCAGTGGTTTGAGCATTGGCCTGCTAATCCCAGGGTTGTGAGTTCAATTCTTGAGGGGGCCATTTAGGGATCTGGGGCAAAAATCTGTCTGGGGATTGGTCCTGCTTTGAGCAGGGGGGGTTGGACTAGATGACCTCCTGAGGTCCCTTCCAACCCTGATATTCTATGAATACTAGTCCTCCAAGATACATAGAGTTTTCCAATTGTTCTAGTTTTTTGTCTCTGACTTCGATCTTCACCTCTTCTTCTTGTCTTCCAGTTGGTTTTGTTTTCTCCATGTTAATCTTCAGTCCGAATTTTTCTGCTTTCCTGGTCTACATTGTCAGTTCTCTGTAAATCCTCCCTGGTCAATGCTATAAGGTCAATAACAACTGCAAATCTAAAGTTATTCACTGTTCTTCCACATAATATAACTCCTGTTGTTTCATCTCTGTGCTACAGCCATTATTATTGTATCAAGGTGAACAAATCTGGCGATAATGTGCATCCTTATCTCACTCCTGTGGAAAAGAATGTCTCCAACCTGCCAACTGAATTTCAAATAAGAAATTGCATAAGAATAAGGCTGTTCTTGCTGAGAAACGGTTTGTAGGCAGTAGATCTCTGGTAGGCTATATGAAAACAGTGATGAAATACAAACAACTAGAGTAGGACCTGCTTTTTGGTCTCTTTCTGTGTTTTGTGGAAAATACATCTTTAGAAGAGAAAAAGACATGCACAGTCTCCGTCAACAAGTGCTAGGACTGAGGTTTTGGGTAGTAAACATTTTGTGACTCCAGGTATATTTGAGAGCAGTTGAATGGTGTATTTGTGCTTTTACGTCACTGGTCTTTTAGGGTTTCCACCACCTTAGGTTGGTCCCACAAATAAGGATGGAGAAAGCTCTCACGCCTGTTCATAAGTCCTTCAGCAAAAAACAGGGAAGGCAAGACTTGATTTTCTCCATAATTTTGATTTAAAAGTGTGTGTGGGGCCAAGAAAGTTAACTTTGAAGCTTTCTTTATAAGAAAGGAACAAAAAATCACAAGCAAAACTTTTTAGTTTTCTATATTTTCTTTAAACATCATCTAAAATCTTTTAACGATTTTTTTTTATAAACAATGTTACTGTACCCCCTGCATTTAGCAACAAAGAGTCCTGTGGCACCTTATAGACTAACAGATGTATTGCAGCATAAGCTTTTGTGTTCACCCACGAAAGCTTATGCTTCAATACATCTGTTAGTCTATAAGGTGCCACAGGACTCTTTGTTACTTTTTACAGATCCAGACTAACACGGCTACCCCTCTGATACTTGACCCCTGCATTCAGAAACTTTTAGCTTCCCCCTCTTTCTATTTATGACCAACCCACCTCCTGCTTTCATTTACCTTTAGTAGTCTATAGCGGTGATGCTAATTAGGTTTTGCTTAATTATGAATTACTCTCCTGTCATGAATCCATTGGTGCGGGTAATGATGGACTGTGGAAATAAAATTGCTTTTTATTTAAGGAGTAATACTATAAATATTTAAGGAGTATGTGGGTTAATCTTTATGAACGATATAGATCAGATGAAACTGTTTTTTATGTTTATCCTCTGACTTACATTTACCTTTTGAGAAATGTATAATTTAATGGAATAGACGCTGGCTCTGTGCATTTCACTGAGATCAAAACCCAAATCTACAAGTTTTATAATCTGCCTTTGGCAGTGGACCATACATGTATACCCACATAATAGCCTTTTTCTTTTAGTACTGTGATAGATGTGATAGTTGTTGCTCCACATCTCTGTTGTTAAACACACTCAATTCAGTTTTTTTCTCCTTTTTAATTCCTGCTTCAGTTGTGCTAGTTTCACATGGGTTTGTTTCCCTAAGATTAGCAGTGAATTTTGGGTTCATGAGAATCTAAGTATGACCAACGGGAAATTCATAACAGAACTTACTAATTTTGCCAGGTTCTCAGTGAGATCTGTTTGCCGTTTGGGTTCTCATAGACACAATTCCAAGGAAACCTCAAGGTGTACAAACCTGCCAAGATTGGCTGACCAAAATCTGTTTGTTTCACACAGTTCTAGTACCAGAGTAACCTTGGTCTTAAACCCTTAGAGGAAAGTTAATGGTGTCTGTGAAAGTATTTTTCCTGCCCCGGGAAGGAACCCTGCCTGATTTATTGAACAATGTGATTCCTTGCCTCATTGGCTTGTACATTCTGTAAGACATGGTGAAATTCTGGTTTCATTGAAATCAGTGGCAAAACTCCCATTGACTTCAGTGGGGCCAGGATTTCCACCCAGTGGTCTAATGCTGAAAGCCATCTAGTGCTGTCTATCACATAGTTCCATTCTATAGATTTTGTTCTGCCTTTTTTTTTTAAAGAACAAGAACATAATGCAATACATATTTATTAAAAAGACTGCCAAAAGTACATTAAAATGACAAAGTAAATGCTTAAGATATGGCAAAATCCTTGAGAGCAACCTTAGCTAGGCTCCGATTTGCTTAGTAGGAGTTGAGCTGGGCCCTAAAATAATCTAACTGCTGATCTGCTTTAGCTGGCTCTTTTTCTCCCTTTTTGGTTTTAGTTTTTTTCCACCAATGACTCTTCATTTAGATTAGTACCTCTATTTTTCTGTGTATTCATATTTCTTAATATGCAGGAGCAGGGTATCTTCTGCATTTTCTGGACTATGGTGCCTAGAATTCCTGTTAGAGCCTTAATCCCCATTGGACTTTCTGTCCTGTTTTTTTATGCTCCAGTTTGTACATGAAGCAAATGTACATTTGTGGTCTCTTTTATTTTCTTTTAAATGTCTGACCCTGTCTATAGCTAATCCTGCAAAGAAAATGGCATTTAAAAAGAAAAAATAGAATTTGTAATAATCAGCTATAATTTTTAAATTTAACTCTAAATACATAAAAACTATGGTGTTCTTGTTTGTTTTAAAAAAATAAAAAGGAAAAGAGAAAAAGAAGCAAACAAGCCACAATTTCTCTTAGAATTGGCAATAATTGAGCTGGAATAGTTTGACTCGCCACAGACTTGAATGGTTAAAGAGAAAATTAAAGTATAAAAAGCTGATAAGTAACTTGGAAGCAATTAGGCCATTCCAGTCACCAAGACACAGGCCACTTCAGGAGATGCACAGACAGAACTGCATGAATGTAAGGCAAAAGGCAGACGTTTTTTAAGACGGAAAAAAGACATCTCAGCTGAGTCATAATTAGAGCAGGAAAATCGGAGAGAAAGGTGGAGCGGTTCAGGATGATCAGTTATTTAGTAGCCAACACTTCAGTTTCCTTTTCCTACATGATCCTAGTGCTTTTCACCATTGCTACTGATAGAGCTTAACCAATGGTAGCAGTGGTGGGAAAGTTTTGGCAAAAAAGCCTCGCATAGACAAAATAATTGGGAAGGGCTTCTTTTCAAGTGATAAATGTTGCATTTCTGTTTGTATTATGCAATTACTTTCACTATTATTTTACCCAGACAATTCAGGCCCATTTTCCCACAGACATTTTACAAATGCTTTTTTGGGAAATGTGTCTGATAACTATCTCAAAGTGTCTAAATTAAGCTTTCTAGTTTCAACACTGCTGAAATATAATCTCCCCCTCCCCCTCCCGGATGTTTTGACCAGTGTTAAAACAATACCCTTTTCCCCAAGAATCAGAGTTTGATACCTGTTGTATGTTACAGAATGGACTGCAACCTAATGTTTCCTGTGAGATTTCATCACTCTAAAAGGTTCTGTCCCAAAAGCCATTCAGGAACTGAAAACAATAGCTCTTATCACAAGCTGTGGTCTACTTTTTAACAGTTTTCTATATAGCTGGTTCAGTCGCTGTTAATTTTTGCTGATCCATGATGTACTAAGTGTATTGCTTATATAAAAGTTTGACTGATTGTTTTGCCTTTGAATGTCCCTGCCATTTGCAAAGGATTGCTGAGGCTCTTTTTTGTCTATTAAAATACTCTAATGCAGATCTGCCTCCTTTAGAAAGTGGTGAAATATACATTTTCTTAGTTTGCTTTATTTCCTTGAATACTGTTTTAGTTCAATGTACACATGAATTAAAAAACAGACCATTAGTTTAATTTTAAAACTTTTTGAGTTTAATCATTAATTATATACATAATTGTAGTTGGCTGTAAAGTGAACATTTAATTATATAAATACAGAAATATCACTTACTGATCTTCCTTAAACATTCCCCTCCAAAAGCTCTAAACATGCTTCAACTCTTACTATGTACTTTTGACCTGTTGTTACAGCTCAAATTCATAATAAAATGTGTTCAAGGCAGTTTTATAAAGCTATGTATAGTTTGGGTTTATAAAGCTATATATAGTTGAGCACTAAACATGTTTCAATTGCCTTAAAAAGGTAAATAATATAACCTCAGGATTTGCAGTGTTCCTTATGTATTCCTTGTATACAGGGAACTATACTGAACACTGCACACTCTGAGGAAACATGGCATATTGAGGTTAGATAAGCTTTTAGTGGTCTGAGAGGCCGCATCTCTGCCTGTTCACTGCTTGAGCAGTCAAGTACACGTGTTATGATAGGAGTCACTAGACTTGAATGGCTGCTGGTAGATAGAACTCAGTATGGGGAAGAAGCGGTAGTCTTCACCTTGCTTTCCCGCATTCTTCCAATAGAGCTCAAATTTGTGAATCTTCAGGGTGCTCTGCAAAGCCTTTCCATTTACGAAGGCCTATGCCTCGAGTGGTGGCTGGGCCAAATTCAGAAGCTGATCAATGGCTATATCTACAATAGGGGTTTCTGCTAACACAGCTATGTTGGTCGGGCTGTTGGGATATTAGATGAACTACATGAAGAAAAAAAATACTGATTTTGGGCAATGAGTATGGAGCAGTATCTAGCTAGAAAAAATGTGGTGACAGGTTAATTAATAATGTAGTCTCACTGCTTGTTGATATTTTAAATGGCTATGTTTAACTCTTTTAAATACTCTTTTTTTCCCCTGATTTTCAACAGTATATTGTAATGAATGTTATGGTGCTGTTTCCTTAAAAGCAGTTACTACATAGTTAACCAAGCTATTATAGCGCATAGCTGCTTTGCTTCTGTATGGTTAACTCAGTACACTTACATAGATCTTTTATATTCAAAGTGCTTTACAATCATTATCGGATTGTCTCACAGCCTTTTGAGGTAGTTATAGATGATATACCTATTTTGCAAATAATGAATTGAATCAAAGAGGTTATGTGACTTGCCCAAGGCCAGAGTGTGACGCTTCTGTCTGAGTCATAGTTAAAAGATTGGAAGACCCTTTTACCTGGTCCCGGTTTCAAACTACTAGACCATGACTTTTTTCTTAATGGATGGTTGTATTTATTCTAATTTCCAAGTTGCTAAAATGTCCAGTGTCTCCCTTGGGAGCTCTATGACCATTTAGATAGAAGTGCAAAGAGCCATTATTATTCAGTTGCCACTGTGACACTTACAGTTCTGTGTGTGCCTGAATCACCCCCAACTTGAGTGTGGGAGTTGAGTTTCACACAAAATATTCACACATTAAAAATACAAAATACAAATAGTATGATTATGAGCTGTCAAACCAATGAAACAACCACCCCCAAATAAAATAGGAGAGTCACCTCATCATAGGTGAGATATGACCGAAGTGGGAAAAGCTTGCCCTTCGGCTCTTCTGTAGAAGAAAGCTGTCTTTTCAAAAGTTCATCCTGCTCCCAGGTGATGGGCAAAGGATGGATTATCTACTCCAATAATAGTATCCTATAATTGCATTGCAATTTGAGAGAAATGTTTAAACCGTAAGCATCCACACTATGTGGAATTTCTCTGAAACATGTTGAAGTTTCAGTATTATGTAGTCCAGTGAGAGACTCTACTTGAGATAGTATGGTTTGTAAACTTGTTTTTTTTTCCCAAAGAAGTTTCTGAAGTATTTTGGTTATTTACCTTAAATAGATATTTATATGACGGTTCCTAATTTCAGAGAAGTCCTGTTTTTATCAGGTACATTTTCCCCACTTAAATAATTGTGGTGTTGGAACGTTAGTGTTAGGAATGCACTTGGAATGCAGAGTTAAAAAACAAAGTCATCTATAAAGAAAAAAAGTCTTGCCTATTGTTTAGTGGATTGAAATAATCTGTTGGAAAATTGCAGAAAGTCAAGGGTAAGAGGACATTCATGTGTAAAATGAATGTGTGTGTTTGCACAATGTGCTTACTTTGGTGGCCATTGAATCAATTTTAACTCAATTCACTAAAAATTAGAAAATTGTTGAAGTGCAATGCAGCATTTTATGGAGATGTAATTCTAGCAAATATACATCATGTTTAACCCTGTTACTGCAATATTACTGTTATAAATGTTTTGAGTATGGGATTTCACTTCCCTACAAATTTGGCTACAAACACATGGGCTTATATTTGTGGAACATCTGTAAGTTCTTCTATTGGTAGTTAGTAGCAGTTTTTCCCTATTTAGAATACCTATTACTAGTATTTCTGCTCAAGTGTAATGTGGTTAAAGGGAAAATCTCTTTTTAAGATAACTTTGTTAATAAATTATATTTCATTCAAATTTTAACAAAAAAATTGGAAGGAGCTCAAGTCTTTCCCGGGAAGAATTAATATTATGTTTTGACACAAGTAAATGTACTTTTCTTTTTGGAAATCCGCTACTTTGTTAATGCAAAGTAATTCAGGGTTGGAATTGGTGATTCCTTCCAAGGAAGAGTTACAGTAGAAGTGGAAGGTAATGTTGGTAATTCAGTCAAAAGGATGGCGCTTTTTGAGTCTGTACTGTAGCAGTATTCCATTGTGGTATCAAGGGAATAGTACTGAGACATAAAGTAATCATTACAAATCCCATACCAGTAAGATAAGTATTAGCACTTGTGTTCTGACTAAATTCCAATTGAATAATTGCATTTTGCCTATCTAACATTTTTATATTACTTCCAAATGGTTAAGAGTTTCTTCATTTTTCTCTGTTTTTAATATTGGTTGGCACTACTAGACATGGTTGAAGTGCATTTTGTAATCTATGAGCAGTTTGTAAAATTTGAGGTCTTTGGTGATCCTTGGATTGAAAGGCACTTTATAATTTAAATATTTTATAGTGAAATCTTGGCTCCATAGAAATCAATGGCAAACCTACCATTAACTTCAGTGAAACCAGGATTTCAGCTTGAATGTGTCTGTTCTCAGGCTTGGTCTACAGTAAGAATTTATATTGGTATAGCTTTGTCACTCGGGTGTGAAAAATCCACGCTCCTGGGAAACGTAGCTATATTGACCTAACCCATAGTGTAGACAGTGCTAGGTTGCCTGTTGGGGAGGTGGATTATCTATGCCGATTGGAGAAGCCCTGTTGTCACCACAGGTGTATCTACACTGAAGCACTACAGCAGTACTGAACAGCTGTATTGCTGTAGCGTTTTCAGTGTAAGCATACCACTATTCTCATCTACTGCAAAAACCCACAGATTGGAGTAGTCTTTATTCCTCTGCTGTCATAAGTGTTATTCCTAATTGGTCCTTCCTGTAAGGGATATCCTTTCATTTTCAGTATATTTTTCTGATAAATATTTAATTTTCAAAAAGGAAAAGTCTCCTTTTACAAAATAGACCATTTAAGCACAAATTCACTTGAGTAGGGTAAAGTCTTATAGTCCCTATCTCTCCATTTCAAAATTGCTGGGACATGAACAAAGTGCCTTATTAACTTAAGCACATTTGAAAATAGGATGTAGACTCCTAAGTCACTTGATTTCACCCAAAGTAGATTTTTAATGCTTTTGCATTAAGCTAATTAATCTTCATAATTTTACATCAATGTATTTAATATCTTTGTGTTACGTTTTATTTTTATTTATACACAGCAGCATTTAGAGCAGACTTCAAATATTTAAAGTAGGTTTGTGTTTCATAAACACAAATGTCTCCTGTTGCTTCAGCATATCGTTTTTCAGTCCCATTCACTAGGTGTGTAAGTCTCATAGTTTGCTCCAGAGTCATTTTTAAGGGGAGAGATTCACAAGTTGGTTCATTTGAGCAAGAATGCAATTTTAGGTCCCTTGCCATTTTGCTGATGGGATTCAGTTAATAAGATACAGTGCTGGGGTGGCTTACTTGAAAGAAGCACTGATTTTTCTGTGATGCTTATGGTATGTTTTAAATTAACATGTTCAAGGACTGATTATTTTTGAATCTGTTGAAAAGTGTTTAGGCCAAATTCTTTCTTGTAAATATTTAACGGAAAATTGCATTTATTTCAATCAGCTGCAGCTTGAAAAAATCATTTTAAAATTCACTTTTTGCCAAGTGAGAGCTAAGAAATATATTTCCAAATAGTATTTTAAGTTATGGTGTGTAAATATTGGCCCTTTCTGTATTTCAGAGCGGAATTTTAAAAGTGTATCTTCTTTTGTTTTGCTATATAATTTGATTACCGAAAGAAAGGTACAGACTAGACTACATGAATGTCACCGAATGGTTCCGATAAAATGTGCGAAAAGTGGTCCTTTCTCTCCTCTTCCTCTGAACACAGATGTTCTGTTTTTAGAACCAGACCCTGCTTAACATGAAATGTTTGAGAAGTGGTCTTTCTCTCTTTCTCCCCCCCCCCACCCCTACTCCCATTTTCAGCTTCTGACTGGGACTTTCGAAATATCATGAAAAATGGTTCTGTTATGATATATTTCCAGATGTTCCAGGTTGGATTGGGAGGAGTCTGTGCCCATTAAACCAAAGTTGTGGAGGGAGAATCAAGTCCATCGGTCTCGCCCTTGAAAGCTAGTCCTTCCATTCAGTCTGTAGAGGAAAGAGGATGTGCAGGAAGGATTGGGTACTAGCAAGGCCTTTTGGGGAAAAAGTGGTTGGGGGAGTGTCACAGGGATCCCACCCAAGTTTGGATAATTTAAACATGAATCATATATGTCTGAACTATTAGATGCTTATTGAAACTGACCCTAAACCTTTGGAGGCCCATCTAATACTATTCAGGATTCCTGATGAAGTTAAGGCTTTTTCACATTCCAATATGACTGCTCGAGTGTCAGGGTAAAAAAAATATATATGTGTGTCATACTAGCATCGCCATCAATGGTACAGCAAGAGGAGAGGGAGAGATTCATTTATTTGGACTTTTATGACCTGATGTGCAGACAGCTAAAAAAATTGAAGTGAATTGCCCCACTATGCTATTCGTAGTTTTGTTTTATTTTCGAGTTTCGTACATTTGGTTATACTGGATTATCTGGATGCTGCCATTCACTTTCTCACTTTTTTTATTGTTAATATCCAGAGTCACTTGTCTGGTTGCCTTTATGTTCAATTATTCCACTTGCTTTTTACTTTGTTGCCTTGAGAGTTAAAAATGGAAATATCCTGGTTAATGTCATATTCAGAGCAAAAATATATATATATATATATATATATATATTGTAAAGAAGCTGTGAAATTTTAGGAAGATACTGTAAAGTGAGAGAGACTTCATCTTTTATTACCAAAGTTGAGTCATAGTTTGGCATAGTCTACAAAAAGCTCAGTAGAGGTGCATATGGCCCCCCCACACAGATACTTTAAAATTTAATGCCTCTTCCTATTCACGTCTGCTCCTTTAAAAAAAAAAAAAAAAAAAAAAAGTTTGGGCCTGAAGGTTCAACCGTAGAAGACCTTTTGTTTTCACAGAAGGTGATGAAATTGGCACTCTTTCCTTTTTCAAAACAATAATCTTATGAAATTTACATAATTTCAGTTCTTTGTATACTTACTTCTAGTTCCTGTTTTTTATGGGAAAGTTGGCATGTCTAAAAGTATTGTTCAGTGTAATTCCTGGGCATGTGAATAGCAACTAGGGATCCTCATACAGGAGTATGATTTGTCTCTCTAGTATCAGAAGTGGCCCTTCACTGAGTTCTCTCAGAGATCCAAGCGTTTTATTCCGGAGATGTAATGGTAATCTTGATTAATATGATTAGAGGCAAGCAACTGAAGCTGTAGTTTATTTGAAAAGGGTGTGCAATGCAAATTAAGTTTTATTATAAATACTCTGTCTATTATCTTTGTAGCCACTTCATAGATCAGGTTGCACTTGATTTCCATTATTTAATTTTGCTTTCACTCTCCCTCACTGTCACCTTAAATCCATAAGAAAGGAAATATTTGAAAAAATATTCTAACTTTAGCCAAAAACGAAAACAGAGGAGAGAGATGAAATTATACTTATTGCATTCACCTACTTTTGCTCTGTCACACAGGAACAAAGTTTGGTTGATAAAACTGATTTTAAAAGTTAAGATTTTAAATCGGAGTGCTACTATGGTTCTGCTTTGTCAAGCTTAAAATAGGATGTTGATTGATTACTGAAGACACAAGATTTCTAAACATCTCTTTCCTTTGTGAAGTTGGACCTCAAAATGAGCGCCAACTGTAGGGAATATCAGTTGAGAGAGAAGAATTTTTCCACCAAAATTGAAGTTAATCAGACTTTGTAAATTAAGGCAAATATTAAAAGTGGTGGTCACCATAGTTAAAACATTATTCTAGCTCTAACCCCTACCCCAACTTTAGCTTCAAGATGCAGAGCTGTTAACATTTAAATGTAAATGTATTGGATTAATCTGTTTGTGAGGAAAGGGGATTCCTCCTGCACCCCCAACTCTCCTTCTCTTTCCTACAAACCACCTAAAATGGTCACTTCTTATGGAGCTTAGGATGTCTGCAGGAAGGGTGTACGCTGGTGGGTTGGAGAGCCCACAGCATTTGGGGGGACATCAAAGGAGGTGGAAGCAGAGTGTGAGTAGCATTGCACCCCTTCTGCAGATGTTTAGCATGGGTATGGAATCTTTGGGCCTCCTTTATACATTGTAACAAAGGAAAAAAGGACGCAAGCACAATATGATTTTTTGGTTTTGAACTTTGCTAGACATCTTTATGGTACCTAAACAACATTACTCTGACCTTGTTGTAGTGCCCTGAGAAAATAACAAGCTAATGGAGTTTGAACTATTTGTTATGGAAAAATATAATCTTACCAATGATCATAAAAGCTGGTATATTAATAATCATATAGTAGTTGCTTCTTTAAACACTGCATTTGTTGCTGTTAGTATTAATCAGAAATAATCTTTTAGGATCAATGAGGGAAGGAAGGGTCATATCCCTGCGCTGCCAACTTCCTACAGTAGTGGGCAACTGGGGGAAACCTTGATCCTTCATGTTATCTTATTCTTTGTAAATGTCAGAAAAGCATCTAAACTTCTGGAGATTTAACTAACTCTTTTGACATTTGCCCATTTTTGAGCTTACAGAGAGCTCTTTGTCAGGTGTGGGAAATGTACTCGAGTGTCAATACAAGGTGGAACAGATTGTTTAGTATAAGTAGATAACATATATTTCAAGGGACCATTCAAGATGAAGTGTCCAGTTAACTCCCCTCCAGTCATTGGGGGGAGGGGGAGAAAACAAAAAAGCTGGGAGGGGGGGAAGTTAGTGAGTTACAGATTGTTGCAATAAGCCATAAATTCAGTGTCCATGATGTTTAGTATGTAGCAAAGTTATTAATTTAAGCTCCCGAGCTCGTCTTTTGAAGGTGTTAGAGACCTCTCTGTCATCCTCCTCAAAGGAAACCTACACAACACCTTCAAAAGAAGAGCCTGGGAGTTTAAATTCAAGAATTTAAAAAATACTAGATCTGTCCCAAATCCTTCTGAGCCCTGATCATCAAGTTGACCTCCTTACAAACTCCCAAATCATTTTCACTGAGATAAAAAATAGTCATGTCTGGTGTTTGCTCCCTGACTGCCAAGATGTATACCAGGGCCACAGCTGGTTCCAGAGCATGACCCTCCTTCTCTGCCACCTCAGGATTGCCTTGCCACTGAGACCCAGCTGTAAACCTCCAGAAGACCTGGCAGCCTTATGTGCTTGGTTTTCATTACTTCACTTGCAGATACATGCCACTCCTCACCTGACCTGTTTGCTTGGTACTGAAACTGGGGACATAGTAAAATTAGCTATTCAGAATGCCAGACTCTGATTTTCCATCTGGGATCCCATAAAAGTCCTGTATGCAATTTGAATGGCATCATTCAATTGTTTGAATTCCCTGTGTCCCTAGTCCTAGTTGGGCTGCAGTTATTGGTGCCTCAATTGTGAATAAGTGGAAATCAAAGATGTGCAGGTAGCCATGATATTGTTAGGTCCTTTTTTAAAACTGCCACTGGCAACTAGTTTCCCAGTCATGGGGTTGCAGACATCCTGACAGATGGCAACACAGTTTATGTGCCCAAGTGATAAATGCAATCATGTAGTTGTTTGGTGTGTTTCTTTATCTTTATTTGCATGCTTCAGAAAACTCTTCTGGGCCCTACTATATTTCATTAGTTATTGTTTAAAATGATTTCTGTATATTCATACTACTCTTTTTCCGGCATCCAAATGCTTTATAATATCCAAGTAGTAGTTTTGTGTTTGTGATAATGAACATTTATTTATTTTTAACCAAGAACAAGAGTAACTTCTTTCTTTCTTTCTTTCTTTCTTTCTTTCTTTAAATCTTGATATTTCTGCCTACTAAATGGGAAATAAGTCAGCTTTAAAAAAAGCTGCTGTTAACTTTCTGCCTTACTATGTTCATGGCACTGCCAAGACTAATCCCAGAAAAGCTTGCAGTGAGCATTTTATGATCCTCCTATCCTTGCTGCAATGAACTAATCTGGCTTTAATATATTGTCAGATAAATTAGACACACTGAAGTTCTTGGAGTTTCTTATGGGTGTTTTTCTTAATGCTTCCCATCCCCCAGTTGGTCATCAAACTCTCTTCTGATGTAATGATTCTGCCCTCACTATTTCATACATTAATATTGTTAAGCCAAATAAGTCACAGGAGAGGGGAAAATGTACTGTATTTTTCAAGATTTCTAAAGTGTACAAAATGGTTTTAAGACAATGGTAAGAATCTGTCACATTAAATTCTTTTCTAAATTTTATGAAGGCTTAAATGAGTATTTGAATATCTTAAGAGATGATAGAGTTGTAATTCTGCCTGTGGAACTAATGTTTAATTTCTAGACTAAAAGGCTGGAAATTTGTGGCTTAGTCCTTAGATTCTCATGCATTTCTGTTTTTTATGGTAACACTGAAGTCTGAGTAGGTCTGCACTTGGATTTTTGACTAAAATTGCTCACCCCTTGCTATTACCAGCAACAGTGGGAGCACCAATGTATACACGTCTGCACAAGACAGTGCTTAAAAGCCAGAAGCAGCAGATGCTGGGCCTAGCACTTGCATCATCCCTGCCATCACAGGAGATGACCCTGGAGGTAGCAATGGTGGAAAATATAGCCACAAATTCAAACTGTAAAAGGGGCTTTCATGTGAAAATCTCTTGAGCCTGTTACTTTTTAGAAAGACCTTGATTCCTGATCTGCAGTCCTTGCACAAAATTTCCACTGGCTGTAGGGTTTTTAACCATTTGGTTTTTAAAGTCTGAGTAAACTACTTTGATTATCTCTTTAAAATAGGGAGGAAGAATAAATAACTAAACCGATTTATATGGCATATTTACTGGTGTGAAAATATTTTTTTTTAATTAAGCTAGTAGTACCTCTGCATTTCTACATATAAAAGTTGTATTTTGCATATTTTTGTTTTGCTACAATTCTGTGTACTAAAGTATTGGGAAGGGTATTTTTGACAGTAAACTAATGTATTTTAAACTTTAAATAGGTGTCTCAATGCATGTACCTATTGCAAAACCAAGCATGCCAGAGGAGACCTAGCAAGTTATCCAATTGAAGAACTAGTGGACAGAGCCAAACAGTCTTTTCAAGGTAAGGTTATTTCAGTTACCTAAATCAGCTTTAAGATTACAAGATCTTACTCCCACAGGTAATTTCCTTTTTATAAGATAGACTTGGTAGTAGGTTAATGTATTATTTGTATTACAAATATGTTGTAAGTGTGCTTGCTGGTGCCCGCTGTATTTTATTCCTTCATTCATTACATTATGCAGCAGTACTTTCAGGAGTTAGTATTTCCACAGAAATATTTCATTGGTCTTAATCTTGTTTATACAAAGGTCCATCTCAAGGTTTATTGATGATGATGATGATTTGAATTTTTTTTCCCCCTTCTTAAAAATAGGAGGGGAAAACGTTTTCTGATTTCAGATCCTTTTATGTGACGCACAATAAAAATTGCTTGTGTTTTAAAACTAATTTTAGCGGCTCTTAATCCTTCACTTTATGTATTGTAAAGTAGTAAGAAGAACAATTATTTTGCATAGAATGTATGCTTACAGTAAAAGCAAATTTCATTAAAACCTCATTAGAGTTCTTATGATGCTGTGTTTTTAGGATGCGTCACTGTTCTAAAAATGGGTCCTTTGGAGTTCCTCTAGGATGTTTGTCAGTGATGCTGGGTTTAGGATTCATTTTGAAGCAATTAAGATCCACAGTATCTCTTACTAGGAGCTATTATATGCTTAAAATCTAAATGGAAAAATTGTAATGACGTCTTTTGATTTATTATTGGATGTGTGAATGTTTAATTGGGATGGCTACTAATAAGCTGCCATTTCCTATGTTTTTAACCACTCATAGCTCATACACTTGCTTGGGAAGCATTACAATCCTCATGGTAGAATGCTAATGTTTACAGTTTGTCCCTGGATAGATCTCTAATTTTACCCTTCCTTCAAGTAAATACAAATACAGCTATTGTGCCAACTTCATCCCTTGTGTAAACTCACTAAAGTAAATGGCATTGTTCCATGGATTAATTTGCCCACTATGTTAAAGTAGCACAAATGTTCTAATTTCAACCCAGGGAAATGAAATTGAATGGCTTCTCTCTACATCCTTAAGTCTTCTTGTTGTGTCTAGATGTAGACAGATATGGTGTGTGATATCTCATTTCTTTTTAGACACCTGCAGTGTCTATGAACAAGAAGTATGGGTTATTCTTTACTTAACTATGAACGTTCTTGTTTCTGTGAGTTAAAGTTGGAGCTTAGATATTATTTTAATATGATTATTTTAATTTCACTAATATGAAAACATAAATGGATGCTACATAAGTAATAAGGCCACAGAACTTAAGCAAGTTCTAAGTCCATCCTTATTTAGGAACCATTTAAGCACAAATCTTCAATGGGACTTAACCTCCCTTTGTGAGTAGGAATGCTTACAATCAATGCCTAAGTTTACAAGTTTTTATTTCAACATGCACATTATACTCCTGGGGGAATTTTATGGCACTGTGCATGAACAGAATTTATGTCCCCCCCCGCAGATTTCTTTTCTTCCCTGCAGAAAAATGACTTTCTGATGGGGAAGCAAAAGGCAGCCATAAGAGCAGTCATACAGTCCTCCCCAGCAGCATGTTTTGGGTGCCCAGGGCAGCCAGCAGAGAGAGAAATCACTGTGGGGTGGGGGGCGGGACTGGGAGAGACCCGGCTGGTGGCTCCTACCCTGCGCCAGGCTCAGCTGCTAGTCCCAGCTGGGCTGGGGAAGACGAGACTTCCTCTTCCTCTGCATGGCATCCGGGGCCGGGTCAGACCCACCCCCAGATTTCTCCCCCAGCTGCAGGAAGCTCCGCAAACTCCCCCCTGCCTCTGCTTCCTGCACCCATCACTCCTCAGCTGCAGGGGGAGGGATTCCTATACAGGGAGCTTCTCCCCCATCCGCCCAATCCCCGTACATCCAAACCCCCTCAAACCCAGACCTTTCCACTGAGCCTCACCCCCTGCACTCAGAACCCACCCCCACGATGAGCCCCACTCCCTCTACACCTGGACCACCCCGACGAGCCACCCAGATCTCCACTGCACTGAGCCCCACTCCCCCAGTATCTGGACCCCCCACTCAGCCCCCCACACCCGTTCCCCTCTGCCAAGCTCTATCCTCCTCCTCACACACAGACCTCTCCTGTTGAGCCCCAACCACCTTCACCTGGACCCCCCTGCAGAGTCCCATTACCATTGAACCCAGAACCCCCCAACATGCCCCTGTGCATACAGATCTCCCGCATACCTGGATCCTCCACTGAGCTGCCTGCGCCCAGGTTGCCCCACACAGAACCATCTCAACCCACATCTGGATCCCCCCACACTTGAATCCTGCCTTGCTGAGCCTGCTTGCCCACACCTGGTGCACCTGGCATGGAGGGGCAGGGCCCTGGGGTGTTTTGGGGGCAGGTCTGGTCCTTGCGCTGTGTCACATTTGGGTGCAGACTCACCACTGAATCTGTGTCCTGGGGGCGAGGGGAGCTGCACAGTGATCTACCACCTCTGTGCAGCCAGTGGCTTGTGCTCCCCAATGCAATTCTGGAGCCCCTACATTTATTTGACAAATAAAATTTGCAGAATTTTGCAGAATTTTAAAATATGATGCACAGAATATATATATATTCCTCCTCCTTCAAACCCTCCATAAAGCCTATCAGTAACTGTCACTACAAGATTTTCTCCCTTTCGTCAAGCATGTGCTATCAACTGCTAGATTTCCCCCCCCCCCCCCCCCAATGCCTGAACTGGATTGTAAATTCCTGGAGGCAGGAATCCAGTCATATTTTAGAATTGCCTTTTTAATAGATCTATATGATATAAATGTATAGAGCAGCATTCTCAGACTTGATTGGTTCACGTACCGCTACCTGAAAAAAATCATTGTGAAGTAAAGTGATGGCACATCAAGCTCACTTGCCTGTGGGACCCCTGTAGAGTCTGCATTCATACAATGGTGTTGCGTTAGCTAACGTAATGCGGATACCATCACAGGATATTGCAAGAGTTAAGTTCAATTGCTATTTTTATCTCTTTACCCGCTAGTTGGTGGAATAAATCATGCAGCATCAAGTGTAGCTCATTACATTAAAAGAGAGAATAACTTATAACACTGTCGTCAATCTTATGTCTATCACTCACTATATATTCTCACACACCTAACTCGTATGTATTAAAAACAGTCTTTTCAAGGGGTGGAGACCTTATCCCCAGTTCCAAGTATGTGTTTGTGGAGGTTACAAGTTTTCAGCGACAATGAAGTATGAAATTGCATACTGGATAACGTGCTTTAATCTTGATAAATAATTTAGATGATACAGGAACAGCCATTATTTGACATGCTTTTCATCAATTTATATGCAATAAACAATTTAAATTTGAATATATATGACATTATTTATTATTATTATTTTTGTTTTTCTTTCATAAGGCATAATTTTGCCCAATACTTTACAATTGTTTGCTTTTTCTATTACATGTCTTCTTCCATAAAAAACATCTTCAGTCAAGAATTTTGTCTCTTATTTTGCTTCCAAAAATGCACAAGATGTTGTGACGTTTGGGTGTTAACATTTCACTTGTTAAAATTTATTGTATGCTAAACCCACAGATTAGCCAGTTCTTTCTATGTTATAATAGTTATCAGAGATTTTCATATATCTACTTTGTTGTAATACTTTTAGATGACTTTAGTTTGACTGTAAATCATTTACTGTCTAAAAAATAATTAGGAGACTTTCTGTATTGGATCAAGATGATTCTTCTGGCCTGACTCAGGGTATTCTTTCTGGGTTTTAATTTCCTGGAGCTGTATTTGTCTAAGAAGGGTAGTGAAATTTCTCCTTTTAAAAGTATTTTGATAGTTATTCTCTCTATTTGCATCTGATTTTCAAATTGTTTCATATTTGTGGTTGAATTACTGGGCTTCCATTCAGACATATTCCTCAGTTTCCAAACTGCACTTAACATCAGCAGAGGGAGAATTTCCTTTGTCAGCTGTGCTATTTGATTTTGATTCAGCTTAAAATGTATTTGTGCAGTATGCATAGCTGTTCTTTATTTTGATAGTTTAACAGCAGTTCTCATTACTTCTCTACCTTGAGTTACCAAAAAGAAATCACACACTAAAACAAAAGGATTCACTAGACTTCAAAAAGATTTCTATTTTTTTTTATTTGATTTTTCTACTTAGTATCATATCAAAGAAAAGAAGACAGCCAAACAAGAAAGAAATAAAACTTAATTACTCGTCACTCTCCACTGACATTGTTACAGACCCAACTTGTATTGTTTAAAATTTAATTTCAAGCTGGTAAAACTAATTTCAACATTGTTGTCTTTGGGGATCACATCAAATGACTGCTGGAGTCCTAAACTTCCATTGGGGTGTGCGGTAGATGAACGAGATGAAACAGCGATTTGTTGACTAAACAGTTCTTTGAGTTTCACAGAAGAAACTTTCCCATCATAGTTTATAAATAACTCTTTGCAAACCTGGATTTTATTTTGTTGTTGGTGAATCTTTTGCTTAATATATCTGTAAATGTAGCGCACAGACAGAATAGCTAACTCACAGAACTTTTATGTAACTACTCGTAGGTCTCAGATTTCTCTCCCCCCCCCCCCCCCCAATGAAAGTACATGATCTGATGGTGACAGTGTGGTATCATAAAAATGTTCACCTACTAACGACGCAAAAATTCCAGAGTCTCAGGCTTCATCTCTGAAGTTTGGTTGTGAAGTGACCATTTGTTAAATGAGAGTTACAGAATTGTTCCTTAGTGGTTATACCCAGATGAGGCACGCTGTTCTAGAACAGTCCAGAATGTCCCACTGAATAGCAGAAAACCACCCACATGAGCTACTTTCCTTAGTAAGTGGAAGTGTTCCTTTATCTGGGAAGCTAGTCACAGTGTGTCTCCTATGCAGTCTACAATTCTAAAGATTCTAGACTACCTTTTACATCTCAAAAGTGTCAAGTCCAGCAGTCAGCTCCATTAAGGTGCACCTGGCTGCAATGTCAGAGTTTAACACCTGTATTGATGGAAGGATTGTTTTCTCTAATCCTATAACAGCCAGGTTCCTAAAAGGTCTCAATAGACTGTTCTGTCCTTGGGACTTGAATTTAGTTCTGTCAGCAATTATTGGCCCTCAAATTGAACCCTCAACCTCTTTCTCTCAGTTACACCTCTCAGTGAAGGTGGCCACCTTAGTAGCCATCACATCTGGAAGGAAGGGGGGCGGGATTACGTGTCCTGAGAATGGATCCTCCATAGTCTATATTCTACAGTGACAAGGTGCCGCTCAGACCACATCCTTAGGTTTTTTACAAAATAGTATCAGATTTCCACCCCATTCAGTCAATATACCTACCATTTTTCCCCAAAGCGCATGGTCACAAGGATTAACTCTTTATTTTATTCTACACTTTAGATATGCACCAAGGCCCTAGCCTTTCACCTGTGTAGAACAAAGCCTTATTGGGTTTCTTCTCAGCTTTTTGTATCATATGCGGAATGAATGAGAAGTCATCCTGTTCCAGCATAATGGTTCTCCAAATAGATGATCAGCTGCATTGTTATATACCATACTGCTAACAGTATCACACCCTCTGAGAAGTTGTCAGCACACTCAAGTATGGTGCATTTTAACTTTACTGCATTTGTGGGAAACACCACTATCTTCAACATCTGCAGAGCAGCAACAAGGTCATTGTTTCATATGTTTGCTAGGCACTATGCATTTACTACAGCTTCAAGAGAAGATACAAGCATGGGGAAAATTCTCTTTCTGAAGAGAATCCTAGGCCAGCCCCTACAACATAATGGATATATGAAATCGCTCAAAGAACAAGAAACAGTTACTTGCCTTCTCGTAACTGTTGTTCTTCAAGATGTTGCATATCTCTGATACATGACCCAACCTCCTTCCCCAATGCATCTGAGCCTATCTACAGTCCAGTACGAAGGAACTGAAAACTGGGTGGAGCTTGGAGCACAAGGGAGGTGAGGGCGCAGGTGAGGCCACTCCTACTGTTACCGCAAGGGAAAACTCTCTGGCACCAGTGCATGAGCCGCACACACATCTGCATGGCCTATATAACACATCTTGAAGAACAACAGTTACAAGAAAGTGAATAGCTGTTTCTTATTTCCAGTTTGAATTTCTCTAGCTTCAATGTCCAGCCATTGGATCTTATTGTGCCTTTAATCTAGCAAACAAAGTATTCTCCACTATCTTCTCATGTGAGCACTCACTGACCATGATCAAGTTTACCTTTTACCTTTGTCTTGGATAAATTACATAAACTAAGCTTCTTTTGTGTCTCATGATAAAGCAGGATTTCCAGACCTCAAATCATTCTTGTTGCTCTTTTCTGAACCTTTTCCAATTTTTCAACATTGTTTTTGAAGTGTGAACACTGGAACTGGGGGGAGGGATAGCTCGGTGGTTTAAGCATTGGCCTGCTAAACCCAGAGTTGTGAGTTTAATCCTTGAGGGGGCCATTTAGGGATCTGGGGCAAAAATCTGTATGGGGATTGGTCCTGCTTTGAGCAGGGGGTTGGACTAGATGACCTCCTGAGGTCCCTTCCAACCCTGATCCTATGAACTGGAAAGGGGTGCTGGAACAATTTGTATGGTGGGGGTGCTGAGAGCCATTGAACCAAATTTTAAGCCTTGTATATGATGGATCAAGTTACAGGGTGCTGCAGCACCCCCCCCGCACCCTTAGTTCTAGTACCTATGGAACTGAATGCAGTGTTCCAATAATGATCTCGCTAATTCCTAATACAGAGGTAATTCCACTTGCCTACTTCTACTCAATATTCCCATTTATATATCCCTGTCTCATGCTATCAACTATCCACATAGCTATTTCATTTCTAGCTCTGCTCAGAAAAAAGTTGCAAGATTTTTTTATAATGGTCAAACTATTTTTAAAAATAAACACCTTTAGACAGAAATCAGCACAGAAAAATTCAGCTGAAAGGGTGAAATTTCAGAAAGTTATGAAGAGCTAGAAATGGGGTTATAATGTAATATTGTGTATATATAGTCACATTAATCACACAACATTGATTGGCTGCCCTATTAGATCTTGATCCCTCATTCCTAGGTAAAATTACTTCTGAAGTAAATGAGTTTCACCCAAGCAAGGCTTGTGGGACCAGGTCATAGAGTCAATTGGTACAGTTAAGGATAGCCTAACAGATTATGGATTATATAAATTGTATTTACATTATGGCATTATTAGATCTCCACATATTGCTCAGCAACATGTCAAGTCTAAGATGTGAATGAATCAGCCTGGATTTTGCAAGAACATTATTTTATTTTATTAGTGGAGATATCCTATCTCCTAGAACTGGAAAGGACCTTGAAAGGTCATCAAGTCCAGCCCCCTGCCTTCACTAGCAGGACCAAGTACTGATTTTGTCCCAGATCCCTAAGTGGCCCCCTCAAGGATTGAGCTCACAACCCTGGGTTTAGCAGGCCAATGCTCAAACCACTGAGCTATCCCTCCCCCCATTATACCTCATGCATGCTTGTAAAATGGGATACTCTCCCTACAAAGGCAACAATTGAGAGACATTGTTATTAATCTGTGTTATGACAATGCCTGGAGGGTTCTAATATTTAACCAGGATACCATTATGCTAGATGCTGTATGCACACTGTGATGGGGTGGACTAGGCCCAAAGGCCCTCTGCTGGAGTCCTCCGGGTTCTACCACACCCATCCCAAGAAAGGAGCAGTGGAGAGGTCCTTCAAGTGGCCTACAGTGGTTGCGAGGAAGGGCTGCTGGAATGGCCAATCAGAGGCCAGGCAGGTTTGATAAAAGGAGCTGTAGAACAGAGCAGTAGTTAGTTGCTGCTTGGAGCTGCAGAAAAGAAGACTGCGTGCCTGGCTGGAAGAGCAGCAGGGCCACGGACAGCTCAGTACGGGCAGGGACCAGGGGAGCAAGAGGCTTGGCTGCTAGGACTGAGCCAAAGGCCTGGTCTACACTACGACTTTAATTCGGATTTAGCTGCGTTAATCCGAATTAACCCTTCACCCGTCCACACTACAGAGCCAGTTAATTCGAATTAAAGGGCACTTAAAATCGATTTCTGTACTCCACCTCGACGAGCGGAGTAGCGCCAAAATCGATTTTGTTAATTCGAATTAGGGTTAGTGTGGCCGCACACCACCGAATTAATGTGGTTAAATTAATGGGGTAGTGTGACCGCACACCACCGAATTAATGTGGTTAAAAACCGAATTAATGTGCTTAGTGTGGCCGCGCACAATCGAATTTATACAACCTGTTTCCCAAATTCGAATTATCTAAATTCGGATTAATCCCGTAGTGTAGACATACCCAAAGATAGTTTGCTAGCAGGAACCGGAAGAGCAATGAAGAAGCTCCTGGCTGGCTGCGGGGACTGAGTAAGGACTGAGCCCGGGAGGACCACAGGAAGATAGTGTCTCCAGGAAGGAAGCCCAGGAGATAGTGCCCCATACGAGGGCCAGGACTACTTACTGAAAGAATGGAGACACACCCAACCAGAGGGGGGGCACTTGCAAGAGGTGGGTGCTGACCCTGTTGCACACACTAATGAAAAGACAGCTCTGGCCCGGAAGTGCTTACAGTCTAAGCATATGATGGCAGAAATTATATAAGGGAGAATAAGGTAACAGTGTCATTATTATATCTGGTATATTAAACAGCAGGCCAGAATACCCACTGCCTAGCTATTGTCTGCATCTCAACAGAGGTGAATTTTAGGAGAGATTTGAAGGAGTTTTGAGGAGTCTAGGTTATATACCTACAAATCTAAAATCCAGGTTTCCCTGAGGTTTGATCCTCCTCCCATTGAAGTCAGTGGGAGCAGAAACAGACCCGTAACTGGGATAGTCAAAGTCTAGAGATGCACTGTTATGGATTTTATAATGTGAACTTCTCTTCTGTAGAGATTGTTCTAATAGGGTTGAGTGCGGTTACATTGTCTGGATGTTTTAGATTGTGGTTCATGTTATGGTTGTGCATTCCAAAATATAAATCCATTTAATACTATAACGTGAAATAAAATGCATATACCCTGAAAATCCGGACTTTTTTCCGTATGGGGTGCTAACTTTCCTCAAATTATTGTCACAACCAATATGCTTTGTTCAAAAGACAGCTAGCCAGATAAGTTAGTGTTGCAACCAGAACCTCTCTTAGCAAAAGCAGATTAGTCTTCATCTCAGTCAAACCTGTTCAGTAATGGTGCCTTTGTGTAAAGTGTCATTTGGTGAAGCATTACTGTACATGTGTGGATACAGTGCACTATTATGGAAAGAAAATTACAAAAATGGATATGAGCCCTTGTTTTGCAGGCTTGAGCTAAGACTCCTGCAGACAAGTCTCCACTAATCTTTTAACATTGGTGGTTTAAGGGACCAGAGAGGTCTGCTTGACGAAAGCTTTTTTTTTTTTTGGCATTTTCCCCCTTCCTCCCAAAGCAAGCTGTGGTCAGATTTGTTCTTTGTAATTCAACAGTCTTCTGTAGCATAGCCAGGAATAGAATACAGTTTTCCTAAGTCCCAGTCAAATGGCTTACATGAAGAAAGACATCCTTTCTCTTGCAACGTTTTGCTTCATTCACAATACATGCTGTATGTGCACTGAATGAGGCATAGGTCCTATAGAAGAAATAATATGTGATCATGCAATGTACATAAGGGGCATGGCTGGTCCAGATAGAATATATCTATATATCCTGCCCATCACTTGCAAAATGTAAGCCGACAGGCCAAACTGGCATTCTACAGTTTCCGAAGGAATTTGCCACAGTGCAACAGCATTTTAATTAGCTTCAAAAAAATAAAAAAATAAAAACAAAAATCTATGTTCAAATGAATCTTATAAAGCTTCCAAAACAGCTGCAGGGTCACTCCTCAAGCTGAGGGAATGCAAAAAGAGCAAACAACATGTAAATACTAAATTTAAGCATTTCAAGTATTTTTTTTTCAAAGTAAAAGCAAGACATCTAAAGTTTCCAAAACAGCTGTGATAACATGTTCCTAGTTGCCTTTGTTTTTTTATATTTCAGCTTGTCTATATTTACAGCAGGTCAACAAGTCATCTGAAACTACCTAAAAGTAATTTGTGACTGCTTAAATTAATAAAAAGCGTAAGCCAATTATGTAACCTTTATTAGTATTTTTCATCAGTTACTCACTGAGTCAAGTTTTAGTCCACTATGCAATGAAGTAGCGTTAGCTGTGAAAAATGGAATTTATAGTGCAAGTGGCAGATAACCCTTACCAGCAGCACTGCTACAAGGCTCAGTTATAATTATGGGCTGTGAGATGTGTTAACAGATATTTTTTAATTGCAGAATAACTTGCATGGGTCTATGCAATCTGTTGTTATACAGAAATCTCCAGATTAACTTTCTTGAAATAAACCTACTCATAAAAATGAGCTTTCCTTATTTAATCTATATTTTAATAAAATTGTGAGGAAAGCTTTTTGGACTCTACTGCCTCATCCCTGCAAAAGCTGAAGCCAATGGAACAAACATTACTGCTAAGACTTTTTTTTTTTTTTTTAATTACACGTCTGTATATTGCCTAGCAAAATGGAGCTTTGATCCATGATTGGGGCACCTAGATGCTGTCATAATAGAAATAATGAAAGCAAGATTGTAGTTCATATACAAGTCCCCTGGAAGACATTTATTTACAAGGCAAGACCATCACACAAAGATCCTCTGGTAAAGGAGAGTCTGTGTTTATAATAAGAGGGAAATGAGGTGTTTTAGCAGAGGTATGATGGAAGCATCTTTCGAACACCTATCCAGAGTGTGCTTCTCTCCAGCTAGCGCTATTAAATTCCTTATTTACAAGAGTATTTACAGTAACTTAAGTTTACTTTAAAATAGTGAAAATGGGTTAGGCACAATTTTGCTTTTAGATGTAAATCTGGGAGAAAAGATTATTAATAATAATCAGGTTTGTTTATTATGCCACATACAGGGGCCAAAGTTCGGGACCCCATTGTGCTATGAACTGTACAGAGTAGTAGACGGTCTGTATGTTTGTTTATAATCTCTCTATTGTACATACAAAAGAAGCAAGTTTCTTGCAGTTTTTGCCTATCTACCTTGTAAACATTTGACACATTATATTTCTTTGAAGTATGAAAAGTTTTATGTCAGTTTGACCTTCACTTGGATTGTAGCAACTTGAAAATATAATTCACTGTGTAATTAGATTTATTAAGAAAAGAGGGGAAACATTTGGCACTGTGTAAAGTTAGCAACAAATCAAATAAAGATTTTTAATACTTTCTATTAGAATGTTTGGCTGGCTTTTGAGTGTTCCCAGAATAGCAGTTCAGAAGCCGAACTTTGCTTTAAAATTGTTTGAAATGCTCTTGTTTGTTTTGTGGTAAGGTATTGTGAATATACTCCTTGCCATGGATATTCAGTGGAGCAGAGGCTAAGAGTTGTTTCACATTTCACTTGTTTGTTGCATATATTTTGCTTAGTTTGCATTATTTGAACTAGTGTCATACACAAACTTGAGAGATGCCACAACCAGTGGTTGAAGTCTTTACTGGGCACATTAACCTTGGTTTGTTTTGTGTATGTAGAGTGCTGCATTTAAAAACACTATGCCTTAATTTGAACTATTTCTTCTCAACTGGGGTTTCTTCTGGGAAAAAGAATTCTTATGAAAACAAGAGTTTTGTTTTATGTGGGTTTTGTTAGCCTTAGGGACACTTACGTTTTTCCACAATTCCCAGGCTGCTGTAAAGGCTTTTTAGTTTTTGGAAGCTCTGTTGTTTCTTTTGTTTTGTTCGTACCATAACTGCAATTTTTATAAAATCTTGAAATGAACAGTTTTCAAACCATTCTGAGACAGGTACTATCACTAGCAACACTGGATTTGAAATAAATATAGTGTTTCCTATATGCTGTATTCTACATTTAGACCTTTTCATCTTTCAGTGAAAATACCACTAAGCATCTGGTAACAAATCTCATTTATAAGACAGTTAAAATAACCAGAAAGACTAAGTAAGTTATGGAATCAGGTGTACTGCAGGTCATGATTAATAAATACTAAACTGATTTATGTGTCTGGTCGTTTATATGCATTGTCTCATCTCTTGATATCAGGATCTGGTGACACCTCATCTTCCTTGAAAGCTGGTAGTCTCCCTGTTGCTGGTTGGGTAGTTTAGCCCTCTAGATATACCAAAAATTCCATACAGTTGAAATGCCTACCCCAAAGCCAAGTCTTCCCATGCACCCTTCAGCTCTTCTTCCTTTGCTATAGGGGAGTTGAGGGAAATGCTTCTTTTTTATGGTCCAGGGGTTTTCACCTGTTCCAGGATTCCCCCAGCATACAAGTTCACACAGCACCCTTCCAGGTTTCCCTTTGCCAGCTCTCCATGTGACTTTTTCTGACATCTGCCACTTCTGCCTCTGCCCCTGCTCCTTCCAACAGTGGGGAAACCATGGGTAGCTTCTGCTCCTTCCTTCCACAAGAGGAAAAGAGAGATACCCCTGCCCACTTTACCAGCATTCCTTCCTGTTCTTGTCTCCAATTCTCAGGTGCCCCTCTGGCGTATAAGTGCCTGAATGCATCTTGCTTTGGACTGAAATCCATAACTGGCTATGCGAGACCTGGGTCTTGTTTCAGCCAGCACATCGTGTTTGTATTTATTCATATACAACAGGGCCCGCGGGCGCCATGGCGCCTGCCGGGGCATCTAAATGCGCCCACGTACTGGCCGGCGGACGAGCATCTCCAAAATGCCGCCGACAAGCAGTGTCATCCAGAGGCATCGCCGCCGAAATGCCACTGAAAATCGGCGGCATTTCGGCAGCGACGCCTCTGGATGCTGCTGCTTGTCGGCGGCATTTTGGTGGTGACGCCTATTGACGTAGCTGCTTGTCAGCGGCATTTCAGCGGATGCTCGTCCGCCGCCACGGTCCTCCGTGGCTCGTCGTCTGGCGCCCGCCAGACAAAAAAGATTGGGGACCACTGAAATACAATATGTATAATATATATATATATATATATATAAACATACATTCCTCTCACTTGCTGTAAATCAAGCACTTACACTAACACCTTCTATCAAGAATATTGGACTTATTACCACATCTCATAGAGATGGCTTATTCACAAGGCATCATAGGTTAATTTTTTGCGAAGTTGATGCTGCTTTTTGCATGTTGCAATGTGATTTGAATTAACATGGCATTTTTCTTTTGTTGATCTACATGTGATGGCTTTGAGGCTCTAGCAACTTTCTTGCTTTTATCAGGTACTTGTGTAATGTGTAGGGCCCTACAAAATTCACGGTCCATTATGGTCAATTTCACGGTCATAGGATTTTAAAAATTGTAAATTTCATGATTTTGGCTATTTAAATCTGAAATTTCACAGTGTTGTAATTATAGGGTTCCTGACCCAAAAAGGAGTTTGGTGGGGGGGTGTTGCAAAGTTATTGTGTGTGTGTGTGTGGGGGGAGGTGCGGTACTGCTACCCTTACTTCTGCACTACTGGCAGCAGCACTGCCTTCACAGCTGGGCAGCTGGAAAGTGGCAGCTGCTGGCCGGGAGCCCAGCTCTGAAGGCAGAGCCATCATCAGCAGTAGCACAGACGTAAGGATGGCATGGTATGGTATTACCACCTTCACTTCTGCGCTGCTGCCTGCAGAGCTGCGTCTTCAGTCAGCAGCCTGCCCAGCTCTGAAGGCAGCAGCGCAGAAGTAAGGGTGGCCTGGTATGGTATTGCCACCATTACTTCTGCGCTGCTGCTGGCGGGGCACTGCCTCCCGAGCTCGGCACTGGCCAACAGCTGTCGCTCTCCAGCCACTCAATTCTGAAGGCAGCAAAGAAGTAAGGGTGGTAGTACCGTGACCCCCCTAAAATAACCTTGTAACCCCTCTGCAACTCTCTTTTGGGTCAGGACCCCCAATTTGAAAAACGCTGGTCTCCCCCCGTGAAATCTGTATAGTATATGGAAAAAGCACACAAAGACCAGATTTCATAGTCTGTGATGCATTTTTCATGGCCGTGAATTTGGTAGAACCCTTGTAATGTGGCATAGTTCTTTTAAATGTTTGATTGTTTCAGACTAGGGGCCCAGTCTTGCCAAATACACGTGTGTTTAAATGTTTGCAAGATCAGGGTCTAAATGTTTATTACCTGGACAGTTTGGTATAAAAAGAGGAGGCCTTATCTTGCACTCCATACTCAGGAAAACCTTCAGCCTAAGTCACTGAGCGCTGAATGGGTAAAGACTACGTGGTCAGGCCATGGTGCCAAGTTTTATGTAGTAGGAAATTCAGAAATTAAACTGCATGTATCTGATGGGGGAAATAAATTAGCATGTTTTGTCTCAGAGTTTTGATGAATTGCTGTCCTGTTTAGTATTAATTTTTCCCTTATTGCAGTATTTCCTGTTGCAGTAAGACCAGCAGGAGTCTGTACAAATTAAATAACCGCATTTGTGCAATGAGTCTCAGACATAATGCTAAAATGGTGTTGACTGATTTTGAATTAATAAATTGGAGATGGATATGAGAAAGTTATGTAAGCCAGTTCCTTGTTACTCTTGCATTATCAACAAAGATGGACAGTTCAGTCAATAGCATGTCTTTAAAGAACAAACTGCAATAGCAGTAATATTGTATAGAGCCACTATCGCACTCTACAGGGCAAGGAGTATGTGCGGTTTTGCTGATCATAAAACACTTTCACATGCAAAAGAGCCCACTGCTAAAAGCTGATCATTGTAATAAAATATTATGATGCTGCAGGCTCATCAAAGCTTTAATTAAGATGTACTTACAAGCTCTGTGGCTTCTCCTCCCAAATTCCAACAAAAGAATCTTTTAGAAGAACCTAATACGTTCCTGTTACTCATAGTACAAGTTTTCCAGAACTGAAGAAGTCTGAATCCAGACAAAGATTATTTTTTCAAAATCAGGTTATTTGTGAAAATGGATACATAGTAATGATGTTGAATATGGCAGAAACATTAGTTTTGCTACATCTACCCATTCAAAGAGGACCTGGTACATGTACTTGAAGCTCCTGATGCACATGCTAGGGTGGCATGATTGCTTAAATTAAAGCTTTTTTAAATGCTATATATTTGTATTAAATTAATTGAACACTTTAATTTGAAATGTGGTTTATAAATCAGATCCTAAAAGACCGAATACATATCTGGGTCCAGTGTGCTCAAAAGTTGGCCCAAAAGAGTTCATCTGCAAGCTGTGTCTGCTTTTAATTTACGTTAATTGTATTTGTGACCTAGTCTTGGTTTGCTTTTCATTTACAGACCCAGTGCCCCAAAGAAAAAAAATAAACCCACTTTTGTTCCTAGTTTATTTGCAAACCAGGTCAGACGCCCTTGATTAGCTCTCAGCTGGAGCATAATTTGAATCTTGACAGATTGAACCTAAACAGCAGGCTTTCTCCAGCTCAGCCAAAAGATTGGGAGGGGGGGAATAAAAGCTAATTCCAGTTCACAAGCAGTACAACAGTGCTGAATAAATGTGCAACTGTTAATGAATAGCTATTTCAAATATTTACAGAAGGCAAAAGAAAAGAAGATTGGCATCCTAGGCAGCTGTTCCAGTGAAAAGCTATTAAAAATAAACATGATAAATGATGTTCAAGTGCTAATATATCTGTCAAATATCAGATACACTCAAAAGAGAAAACTGTTTAGGCTCCCTCAGGTATCCGTCAGGTATGCTATTCTGGATTGGAATATTTTTTTCTCAGTTTCACAAACCTGAGATTTAGCAGATCACAAAAGAGGTGCAAATAGAAATATCCCAACTATGTTGTATGCAAATGGCTAGAATATTTTGGACTTCCTGCTGTATATTTTGAATCAGGCTATACTGTCATAAATGTCATTTTAAAGCATTTTGGATGAAATATTGGTTTAATTTTTTGCATGATGTTATTTGAATAAATATGCCCACGTTAAAATAGAAAATGTTTTGAGGGCAACCAGAAATTGTGTTAGCTAGATATAGAATTAACTCCCCCACTCATGGAAAGAAAAAAAGCCAGTCACAGATGAAAATATTGCCATCAGACTCCAGTAAATTTGAAAATGAAAGTTAAAGAAATCCTAACGTTGACATTTTATTGGTGCCAGATAAGTGATAATGTAATATGTAATTTTTTTATTGTTTCCTCTTAAATTCTTTAAGCTATTAAAAATGAAGTGTGTGCTAATTTCATTATTAAAGAAAGGTAAAATTGAACACATTTATTTGATTAACATGCATAAACCCATTTAACTATTTAAATAAAGAGAGTCTAGAAACATCCTCCGACGTTTTTAGCCAAACTTCCAGTTCTACTTCTTGTCAAATTGCAGTGTGGAAAAGGAGGAAGTATTGACTGGAAGAGGACTAGAAAAAAACAATAGCAATGTAGCTTCATGATATAGCCAAAAGAGTGGGTGGAATGTATATTGGTGCCCCAACAGGGATTGTGACTACCATTTGAAAGGGGTGTACACATTGGCATGTTAGATCATGGGCTGCTCCTGGGTGCTATGGATAAGGGTATTTTTTTTTTTTTTTTTTAAATCTGCAGCTGAAGTATAGCAGACCCTCGCTAGAACGCGCGTCTTTATAGCATGAATTCGGTTATAGCGCGGGACTGTGCATGGATCCCAAATTTAATTACCTTCATTGGAATCCCGTTCTAGCGGGGGTCCGGTGTATGCTACCTTTTCTCACCTATGTGGATCTTGCCACAGTTATCCAAGCTTTTATTACCTCGGGATTGTTATGCTGTAATGTGCTCTTCATGGGACAATACCTTCAGTCATTTCAGAAACAGAAGCTAATGCAGACTATTACGGCCTTCTTATTAAATGTAGTTTTACTGTGGGAACACATTGAATCACTGCTGAGGAATCTACAATGCCTGTCAATAAATTTTCAAAAATTCAAGGTGGTGTATTGGTGTCAACCTTTAAAAGTCTAAATTATTTCGGACCTGGTTATCTGAGAAATTGCCTCTCTCCCTGTGCTACGCTGTGCAGTTGAGATAAGGGGAGGGGTTTGCACTGGAATATCCTCTTTCTAAATAGGAGGCTGCTGGCAGGACATTCTCCTTGAGAGGACTTTCTCTTTGGAATTCATCCCCTACTGGTTCACCAGTGTCTGATGCAAAGTCAGTAGTTTTTCCAAGACTTTTTGAGGAAAGTATGAGATGGGGTGGAAGATTTGATGGATATTTATGTATGTATGAGTTCTTTATATTGCACTCTACATTATGTATTTCAGCTAATAGAATGATGCCCAGAAGCTGGGATGGGCACCCATTAAGTTTTTAATAAATCTTAAGGCTTCTGGCAATATAACTATAATCAACATTGGTTTCCGATAACTGTCAGCTGTATTCAGCTGCCCAGAGGAAATCACTTGCCACATCACTGTAGCAGGATTCCTGACTGTCCTTTCATGACAAAGGCTATTTTATTTGTATAACCTTTTCCATGCACTGTTAAGGTGTGTGTGATATTTTTGTTTTGCCCAAGCTCTAGCCAAAAGAAGGCCTAATATAAAGGAAATTAAATGTTTGAATCAGAGAGCTCTTTCTGGATTTAAGATCTTCAGCTGGGCTGTGTTCTGGGGAAGGGGTGAACAGATGTGTCATCCAACCTCAAGCCTTGCAGAGAAGCTGCAAAAAAGTTAATGCAGACTGAGACTGTCTTAAACTTTCCACAGCCCCTTTTCACAGTGTGGAATCCTCCCTTTTTGCCCATTCATGGGGTATGGGTTTCCAGGGCAGCTGTTGGCAGGGGAAGCCCATGTTAGCTGTGCTGCCTAAGAGCTGGATAGTAAGAGATACATCCGCACAGATGGCCATGACATCCTGCAGTTCCCCTGAGATCCAAAGATTCT
This sequence comes from Terrapene triunguis, assembly GCF_002925995.2. Lineage (NCBI taxonomy): Eukaryota > Metazoa > Chordata > Testudines > Emydidae > Terrapene > Terrapene triunguis. The sequence continues at coordinate 9,270,773 of NW_020664409.1, forward strand.
GGTGGCCTTTCTGAGGTTTTTCTACCGGAGAGAAAGTGATCAGGCACTAACATATTTACTACAAACAGTACTATTCTTGACTTTTTTAAAATTTTTACTACAGTCTTATTCAGAATATTCATGTTTATGCATTTATAGACCCTGATCTTGGCAGATTAATATTTCAGTGTCTTCAGAAGATTCATACTAAAAGTTGGCATATAAATTGCTAGCACAGATCTAGACTTTTTAAAAACATTCATAGTTTTTAATCCACAATAAATAGTTTTGATTTGTGGAACAGGAAAATCCAGTGTTCAAACATTTTGGCTTCTTTTCAACCACACATCAGGAGTCCCTTTTCATTATAGGCTGAGCCCTTTTGTTTGTGGGGAGGTGGGGAATAAAGTGTTTTGTAATGGTCTCAGCAAAAGAATAGCATATCGCGTATAAGACTTTTGTGCAAATATAATTTTCTAACATGCAAAATCTCAATGGAATAAACAGGATCTTTGCACTACTGATTTCAATAAATATTTGCATATTGAAAGTAATATGTAATAGTGTTCAGAGAGACAGTGTTTACTACAAATAAAGCAATGGGTTGTACATCCTATCAGAATGTAGTTAAAGCAACATTTTGTGACTAGTTCGGGTAGTATTTCCACCATTTAATATTACACTACAATGTATTTCTGTTTTAACTGTGCAGGGTACAATGGAAATGAATGAATCACTTGCTGAATTAATGAAGTTTTGAATACTATAAATATTTCATTATAGCAGGGCTTAAAAAATTAACTAGACATCGGCTAGTCAGAGGACTAAATTTTTCCTAGTCTGCAGTAAATGCAAAAGACAAAAGCCAGGTGGGAAGAGGAATATCAGCAAAGTCCAGGGGCAGTGCCATGGGGGTTGGGGGCAGTGAGGGCAAGCCCAGCCCCTCCCACTTCCTTAGATTGGTAGAAAGACTATGCTCAAAGGCTCCATGTTTTGTATCTGCCTCTAGTCAGTTCACATCTTATGTATTTCAAGGTTCATGTGTGCACGTGCACTTTAGTGTTTTTCAGTTAATTACTGAAAATAAATAAATTGTCCACTGAGTTTCTCATATAAGAAGTATGTTCAGGTGCTAAAAGGAAGAAGAAACTTTCTCTTCTTTTCCCTTTCAGTGCCTCCTGGCTGCAGCAGGAGAAGTAGATTTATTTGCTACTCTACCCCTTCTCCAGGCGTTCCCCTACATCCCTTCCTCCCCGCCCCCTGTCTGCTTCTGAAAGGGAGAAGAAGCTTTCTTTTTCTCCTTATTCCTTAGATCCTCCAGTTACTGTGAGGAGGCGAAAGATAGTTAATAATCCCTCAGTACTTTTTGTCCCTCTGTGAATGCCCCAGCACTTGCATCTTGTGCTGTTCATAGTTTTCCCAGCAGAAACAGATAGTATCTTTAATCTTGTAAAATTCACTGTTGCTCAGGGGATGCTGAACAGGGGCAGGGAAATTGACAAGAATAATGTTAATTTCTCTCTGCTGCTGTTTAGGAAATTTATGAGCAGCAGCAGAGGCAGTGGAGCAGAATATGTAGATTCAGGAAGACAAATCTTCATCAATTGGGGGGATAGCTCAGTGGTTTGAGCATTGGCCTGCTAAACCCAAGGTTGTGAGTTCAATCTTTGAGGGGGCCACTTAGGGATCTGGGGCAAAATCAGTACTTGATCCTGCTAGTGAAGGCAGGGGGCTGGACTTAATGACCTTTAAGGTCCCTTCCAGCTCTAGGAGATAGGATATCTCCATTATTTAAAATTTGTGCTTAATGGCTATTTGGAAGGTTGTCTTTTAGACATTTCTCTGCAGAAATTAATGATTCAGATGTATGTGCTTGTGAGAGAAAATTTCCTGGGCAAGAAAGAGTGGGTATGTGGTTTTTTTCAAGCCTGATTAGAGAGCAGTGTTAAAATGAGGTTTGTTTCTTTAAAAGATCGGTAGAAAGAATATGGCTGATGTTATATCTTGCATGTCTGGTCCTTAAAAATGTCCCATGTAAGTTATGCTTCCATAAAATATAAGAAATGAAATGTTTATATTTCTAGAATACTGTAAAGAATCTGCTTTAACCTCATAAAAACAAGAAGGCAAAGGAGTAAGGTTCTCTAACCTAACTCTGTCTTTGGTTCATCCGGTCATGCTTGGATATTATAACTCATAAAATCATCTGTTAGACCCTGATCTTGTAAGCACTTGAGCATGTGTATAACTTTGTGTATGAGTAAACTTAAACACACTTTGTTTGAAGGATTAGTGTCATAAGAATTCTATTAACTAGGCACAATACAGTAAGTTAGAAATGAAGTTAAAATAATCCCTCTTTCTGAGACCCTTCTAATAGACAACCTCTTAACTTTGATTTTCCTGCTGTAGAGCGGTTATGTTAGACTCTTAATGTATTTTAATTTTTTTTTTTGGTATTTAATTATTTTAATTTACATGTTGGGTTGGTATAATCGTTATGGTCTCCTCCAGATAGTTTTGTTTTATGCCTCCAGCTGCTCCCAAACAGCCATTGTGCTGAACAAGCACTTGTTTCAGTGTGTCCTTGATAAAATTAATGAAAGCATCTGTAGAAGCGGCAGCAGCAGCTGCACTGCCTTATGGAAGCCAACTTCTGCTTAACATTGTGATAAAAGAAATAGTTTTTTTGCTGGAAGCTAATGTTGGCTTACTTTTAGCATAAAAAGAGTTGCCCCTGCCACAGCTAGACCAAGCACTGAGGTTTGTTGATTACATGTTCTTATTAGTGTCATTGTTATTGGTAAAATGGGGGTGATGTCATCCTTATCAAACCCAATTGGCACCCTGTAGAGTGAGAAATAATTTGCCCACTGCTGTTTATCAGCATGGGCCTTGTTTTAGAAGTGAAGAGGGTGCTGAGTTTTCACAGATGAATAGTGTAGAACTGCAGAGGTGTATGAAAATGAAAGGGATTGATACTTGTAATCAGCGTGCATAGTAATGGCTAAGGTGTAATGAAACATAAGTGCACATTTAGGGTAATTATACCGCTACCAGGTGGAGCCCTGGGGCTTTGCATGTATAGAAACTGCTTGAAGTGGCAGATATGCAGTAAGAAGTACTGGAGCACCATCTGCCACTTTCTCATTTTCTCATTAATTTTAGTGTCCCCTAAGCCTGGACTATATTGACTTTGAACAGTGGCACTTCATCTGTTCAGTATCTCATCTCCTCCTAGTTGGGTCTAACTCCAAACAGTGCTGTTGATGTGATGTAATACAACAGCTTTTCTAACTGGAATATATTATCACATTGTTCCTTTTTAGTGCTCTCTGTATATTTCTTCTATTTAGTGTCTGTCTCAAATCATCTTGTCATAAGATTTTCTTTAAGGAAATAATTATTCATGTCCTTCTTAAAAGCATCTCCTGGCAATGGCTGATTTTATATGTGGAAAGTCTCAAAAATGGTGATTTCAAAGAAAAATTCCAAGCATGTAGGACTTCAGCCCCTTGAGGTGGTGAGCTGCTTCACTTTCCATTGAAGTCAATAGAAGTTGTGGGTGGTCAGGGCTTAGAATTAGGCCTTTAAGGGTAGAGGACTATTTAAGTGTATCATGGGAGCAAATAATTGATATAAGTAAAATTACTATAGGTCACTTCTGCTATTCAGAATGATTATGTGAACTATAAAAACTAAATTTTGAATAAATTCATTTGCATTTATTAATAGGGACAAAATTGGGATTATGGAAACAGGAATAGGTGTCAGCTTTGTTTCTTTCCCAAACTGTAGTCAATAAGGTTGAATGTTAACACTAAATACAGTGTAAGACACCTCTTCCAAGGTTATTTCACTCGTGGTTCTTAATGGATCGTTATGGACAGATAGGTCATAAATGAGGTTGTCTTGGAAAAAGGGGTTTTCATCTTCCGGGAATTTATGTCTGGGTGATATAGTATGCAGTATGTTGTACAGGAAAGGTTGCAGTAAGAATGGTACTGTAAAGTTCAATGACAGTACAAGAGTTCTTGTATAAATGATTAAACAGAATTAAAGGTTTAAACAAGATAATTTAGCTTTAGACAATTGTGTAGTGATTATTTGATTACTGTCCTCTGAACCACTACAGGTACTTTGCATGTTCATTCAATCAAACTTTTAGGTACATTGGCAAGAGATCAATTGCATAAGATAAAAGGTAGTAACTATGTAACAGGAGCCTGTCAGTTTTTTGTTTTGTTTAGTGTATTTGTGGTGAGAAATCTGCCTTGCACTTTCCTACCATTCATGCTTTTATACTAGTCGATATGACTAATTCTCAAACTAATTACTCAGAAAGATATGCAACAGTACATGTTCAAGATTTGATTTGCTCGTGCTTTTAAAATAAACCTTAAAAGCTATATTCTACATGCAGTAAGACTCTGCCATTAGAATGAATGAAAGTGAGTTCAGTAGCGAGAGTGGAGTTTGTCCCCAAGTTTCAGGTTTTCTTTTCTCTTGGGCCATTCCAAAAGTTCATACCCTAATTCGATTACAGAATTTACTTCAACTGAATGCTTCTATCATTTTTGTGCACAATGTCATAAAAAAAAATGCATGGGAAAACTGAACAAATAGTAAGAGAATGTTATGTGACTTGTAGGTATTTTTAAAAAAAGTAGTTATCTTAATAAGTATTCAGAAGGGGTTAAAGAGAAGCATTTCATTTCTGTAAAATGTAATATTTTTATAATATCTGCAATGCTTTCATGTTCATAATGCACCTTTTTACCATCATTCTTGGCATTTTCATGCATCTCAAATTTTGCTCACAGACCATAATTCAGCAGATAACTTGCACTTTTTAGTCTTTAATTACTAACAAACTCCAACCCCCTACTTCTACCCCCAAACACTCCCCCCCCGCCCCCCCCGTGATTCTGATTCCTGTTTGTAATGTGAGTTGGGGCCAAATTCATCCTTGGTGAGATTCCAAGGCCAGAAGGGACCACTATGATCATCTAGTCTGACCTCCTGTGTAACACAAGCCATAGAACTTCCCCAAAATAATTCCTAGAGCAGATCTTTTAGAAAAACATCCAGTCTTGATTTAAAAATAGTCAGTAATGGAGAATCCACCACAACCCTTGGGACATTGCTCCAGTTGTTAATTACTCTCACAGTTAGTCAAAGGAGTTACCGCCATTGAAATCAATGGAGTTACACCAAGATGTACTAAATAATCAAGTAGTAGTTCAAGTTTGTCACTATATTATGTCAAATAATTTGTCTGAAATTTGCCTTAGCATAATAATAGTGATTATGCATTTACCTGCCCTGCCTGCTAGCTCTTCAGCATCAGCTACATAGCAAACCCAGTTCCTAGAATTGTGTTGAGAAAAATAATAAACACGAGAAGTCATCCAGTCTCCAATGGAAATTGAGACAACATAATTTGAAGAGATGCACATTAGAGAATTTAGAAAATAAATGAATAAGGAATAAATGACAAGTATTTGGGATATTAGAGAGACAAAGTGGGTGAGGTAATACCTTTTATTGGACCAATTTCTGTGCTGAGAAAGACAAGCTTTTGAATTTACACAGAGCTCTTCTGATCTGGAAAAGGTACTCAGAGTATCACAGCTAAATATAAGGTGGATCAGATATGTTTAGCATAAGTAGTTAGCACATATTGTGAGAGATCATTCAAAGTGAAGTGGCCAGTTAACAACTCTCCAGTCATAGGACAAAAAAAGGGGGGTTAGTGGATTATAGATTGTTGTAATAAGCCTTAAATCCAATGTCTTTATTAATACCATGATCTTTAGTGTGTAGTAAAGTTATGAATTTAAGCTCCCAGGCTTGTCCTCTGAAGGTGTTGTGCAGGTTTCCTTTGAGGTTGAGGACGGAGAGGTCAGATATGGAGTGATCATTTTGTGAAAAGTGTTTGCCTACTGGTCATATGGTATTTCTGTCTTTTATCATTTTTCTGTGAGAGTTCATTTGATAGCGTAGTGATTGACTGGTTTCACCCACATAATCGTTATTGGGGTATTTAGTGCATTGAATGAGGCATGTTGTTATCGCAAGGTCTTGTGCCACTTTGATTTGGTGGGTCCTGGTCTGTGGGGACCTTGCTTCTAATGATGAGCTTGGCAAGGCTGGAGGGTGGTTTGAAAGCCAGGAGAAGGAAGTTCAGGAAAGATTTATTTCAGAATGTGGTGGTGGTTTGTTTTGTTTTGAGTACGGGTTGTAATTATTTAATGATACCCTGCATGTATATCACCTACCATCTCGGTAGGGTAGTTGGTGACAACTAGGAGTGTGCGGTCACCGGGTTTTTTTTTTTTTTTTCTGTATTGAAGCAGGTTCTCTTGGAGTATTTGAGTGGTCCATTCCATGCTGCAATCTACTTCTCTGGTGGAGTGTCCTTGTTTGGTGAAGGTGGTTTTAAGTATATTAACGTGTGTATATCCCATACTTTCTTCCCAGAGCATATTGTGTGGTTTCTGAGTGCCAAGCTGACACCTATTCCTTTTTCCATAATTCCCCTTTTGTCCCTATTAATAAGTGCAAATAAATTTATTGAAAATTTAGTTTTGATTTGAAGTTCACATAATCATTCTTGCTGTGTTTGGGGTGGTTACTGAATCTGAGAACACTATAACAGTAACACTGCATATAGTATTTGGGATGTGTGTGATAGAGATAACACTGGTCTACAATTTTTGAGAAGTCGTCTGCTTCAGAGATAAAATGTGCTATTTATTATGTATTTTGATGTGCTGAATTCAAATATGACAATTAAAACAACTGATTGGCTACTGTTTCTAAGATATTTAAGTTTTTACATTTTATGTCTATGTATATTGTGTAGATAGTAGAGTTTTAATCATAAATTGTAAACCTAGGTCTTTTCATGTGTTTATGGTTGCTTTACATGATAATATTTCACCTGTCCTGTTTATGTAACACTTTAAAAATCAGCAAAAGGGTTATATAAATAACATTTATTATGAAACAAAAGGCAAAAAACTATTCTATACATAGTTTAGTCCTATTCAGTGTCTACTCGGTGCTTCTTGGCTGGTCTCTTGTATTCATTAAATGGAGCATCTCTTGTCACTGTCCAGCAATAGTCTGCAAGCATTGATGGGCTCCATTTGCCTGGTAGCGTTTCTCCATTGTTGCAATGTCCTGGTGAAATTGCTCGCTGTGCTCGTCGCTCACTGCTCCGCAGTTCGGTGGAAAAAAATCTAGATGAGAGTGCAAAAAATGTATCTTTAGTGACATGTTGCAACCAAGGCTTTTGTATGCCTTGAGGAGGTTTTCCACCAACAACCTGTAGTTGTCTGCCTTGTTGTTTCCGAGAAAATTTATTGCCACTAACTGGAAGGCTTTCCATGCCGTCTTTTCCTTGCCACGCAGTACATGGTCAAATGCATCATCTCGAAGAAGTTCACGAATCTGAGGACCAACAAAGACACTTTCCTTTATCTTAGCTTCACTTAACCTTGGAAATTTTCCACGGAGGTACTTGAAAGCTGCTCGTGTTTTGTCAATGGCCTTGACAAAGTTCTTCATCAGACCCAGCTTGATGTGTAAGGGTGGTAACAAAATCTTCCTTGATTCAACAAGTGGTGGATGCTGAACACTTTTCCTCCAAGGCTCCAATGACTGTCGGAGTGGCCAATCTTTCTTGATGTAGTGGGAATCTCTTGCACGACTATCCCATTCGCAGAGAAAACAGCAGTACTTTGTGTATCCAGTCTGCAGACCAAGCAAGAGAGCAACAACCTTCAAATCGCCACAAAGCTGCCACTGATGTTGGTCATAGTTTATGCACCTCACAAGTTGTTTTATGTTGTCATAGGTTTCCTTCATATGGACTGCATGACCAACTGGAATTGATGACAAAACATTGCCATTATGCGGCAAAACAGCTTTAAGACTCGTCTTCGATGAATCAATGAACAGTCTCCACTCATCTGGATCATGAACGATGTTGAGGGCTGCCATCACACCATCGATGTTGTTGCAGGCTACAAGATCACCTTCCATGAAGAAGAATGGGACAAGATCCTTTTGACGGTCACGGAACATGGAAACCCTAACATCACCTGCCAGGAGATTCCACTGCTGTAGTCTGGAGCCCAACAGCTCTGCCTTACTCTTGGGTAGTTCCAAATCCCTGACAAGGTCATTCAGTTCACCTTGTGTTATGAGGTGTGGTTCAGAGGAGGAGAATGGGAGAAAATGTGGGTCCTGTGACATTGATGGTTCAGGACCAGAAGTTTCATCCTCTTCCTCTTCCTCGTCTGACTCAAGTGAGAATGATTCTGGTGCATCAGGAACCGGCAGTCCTCCTCCGTGGGGTACTGGGCGTATAGCTGATGGAATGTTTGGATAATGCACAGTCCACTTTTTCTTCTTTGACACACCTTTCCCAACTGGAGGCACCATGCAGAAGTAACAATTGCTGGTATGATCTGTTGGCTCTCTCCAAATCATTGGCACTGCAAAAGGCATAGATTTCCTTTTCCTGTTCAACCACTGGCGAAGATTTGTTGCACAAGTGTTGCAGCATATGTGTGGGGCCCACCTCTTGTCCTGATCTCCAATTTTGCAGCCAAAATAAAGGTGATAGGCTTTCTTAACCATAGTGGTTATACTGCGCTTTTGTGATGCAAAAGTCACTTCACCACAAACATAGAAGAAGTTATCTGCACTGTTCACACAAGTACGAGGCTTCTCTGCTCACTTTGGCTAAACAGAGATGTGTCCCTTTGCAAAATCAAACACTGACAAATAAGAGAGCACGACACTGTATGATTTCTAGAGCTGATATAGGGCAGTTTGTTCAGCAGAGTGATGTAAGCTTCGTTATGGTTGCATCATCCATGACTTCTAGGAATAACATGATGCAATTCATATCATGTATGACGCAATACCAGCTTCAGATTGCATCATTCATTGTTTTGCCTAAAAAGCAAGTACTGTCCAAACCCAGTCATAGATTTATTCATAGATCCAGTCAAAGATGTATTTTAGTCATTTCTGGTTTAAATTGAGATCCTTTCCCTTTATAACTCACTTATCCTCCGCCATTCCCAAGTCAAGGGTCGTATATACTGACCCAATAGCATATCTTGAAAACTAGAGCTAATCAACAATTTTAAGCATCATTTTCGTTCTCAGTGACCCAGAATTAGTAAAGTTTGACTACATTTATTTCAGAAGCATTTTGGCTGTAGAGCAGTGTAATTTGTGTATGTGGACATGGGGGTACATGATGGTTGTGTATGTCATAGAAGATTTATTACCCTAAATTTGGGATGATCATATTGTTCATACATGAATTACACAGGTTATGTTCCAAGGGTGTTGCTAAGACTTTTATACAATTTTTTAGAACCTTTTTCAGACCAAAGTCAGTGAAAATCCATTATTAGATGAATACATCAGCCAGGACTGTTCTCTGGCCAAAACAATCAGAGTACTTTCCCAGCTTTCAGCTTGAAAAATTTCCAGCTTTTGGGCTTTGTTTCCTCGTTAATAGAACTTGTTATTTGGATGTAGTGTGTATGGTGGCCCTTTTGTCTGAGTGGAGCCCCAAGACTAGTGACATCTAAACCCAGCTTATCTGGAAGAGACTTTGATCTGTCATGGATGTCCTTCATTACACCTAAGGAAAAGAATGACTTATGACATTGTTCTCCAGCTTTTCCAGCTGATATATTTTCTCTCTCAGCTCAAAGCATTTGGTCCAGGGTAATTAAGAGTACATGTTTGAGGTTGTGCATAGATGTTTTCTAGCATTCATGTACCACGTAACCCATTACCCTGTGTTAATTTAGATGGACATCCTAGCACGCATATGTGTGCACATACACTCAAGGAAGGTATCTGTCTTTTATCATGAGAATGATTAAAGGATAGGAAACATGCCTTACAGTGATAGACTCGAAGAGCTCAATCTATTTAGCTTAACAAAGAGAAAGTTAATGGGTGACTTGATCACAGTCTACCATTAGCTGCGTGGTGAAAAAATATGTAATAATGAGCTCTTCAATCTGGTAGTGAAAGATATAACATGATCCAATGGCAGGAAGTTGAAGCTAAGCAAATTCAGACTGGAAATAATGTGTATATTTTTAATGGTGAGAGCAATTAACCATTGGAACAATTTACCAAGGGTTGTGATGGATTCTCCATCACTGACAATTTTTAAATCAAGATTGGATATTTTTCTAAAAGATCTGCTCCAGAAATTATTTTGGGGAGGTTCTGTGGTCTGTGTTATACAGGAGCTCAAACTAGATGATCACAATAGGCCCTTCTGGCCTTGGAATCAATGGATCTCTCCTTGAAGATTTAAGAGTATTAAGAAGGAGTCAGTGCAATCCTTTTGAGCATGTAGAGTTCATTTATCAATTTGAGTTACTATGGTATTAAAATTGTATTGCGGGTGATAATTACTTCAGCTCAGAGGGCATGGGAGATGGAGGCCCAGCATGTAGATAGGCCAAATTTCTTTTTTTTTTTTTTTAAGTCACCATGCGATGGGTTAATCTGCCCTTATGGGTAGTAGGGCCTAATGGTCAACCCACTCTGTCATGCTGACATGGCTCTTTAATCGTTTGAAAGGCCATATCATTTTTTTAAAAGGACCTTGGGTATCTGGATAGAGAGGAAGTTGTCCTCAGAATGAATGCTGCTTGGGTGGAAATCCTGCCTTTGTATCTTTAAGGGTCATGAGACTTGCAGAGATAGCAGGGCAAGACTCCCCTCTGCCCCAACTAATTGGGAGTAGGGGACCAGCATAAAGGTTGCCTCCTCCTTTATAGTATGTCAGACACAAATAGGAGAAGATAGCCAGCCTGAGGATTAATTGAGGGAAAAGGGACCAGCTGAAGGAGAAACTGACTCAGGCCCTACAGCTGGCTAGACTATAACTCGGCTCCATGGAGGAGATCTGAGGACTCCTGTTTAAGGAGACAGGTAATAATGGCCTGAATTAGCCAGCTCCCAGAAGGAGAACTGGGGCTCCTGCCATAAGGAGAGACAGAGTGAATATTTCATTAATATATACCCTGAAGCCCAACCTCCGCTCCAGAAGAGGGTTCGGGGGTATCCTGAACTGGGGCTCACCAAGACTGTTATAGGGACCCAGAGCAGGGTGACCTAGGGCAACTAACATAGGAAAGTCCCCTTTTGTAGAAAAACTTTAATAAATTGGACCCCATGAAGGGTTACATGGTTTGAACCAACGTATGTCTGGTAGTTAATTGAAAGAATCCAACAAGGTGTTGAGTGCAACATACTGACAGGGCCACAAAAGGCTACAAGGGGCATGCTGGAGAGGCTCACCCCTTGACACATCTTTAGAATGATAACCTTTAAAATCTAGAGTGGATTCTGGGATCAGTAGTTCATCCTTCATTTTTGTGACCATTCTTTTCCACTGAAGAAAGGGAACTGCATTCTCTGTATGTAGTTAAAATGCTAAAGTTCTTTACAGAACCCTAGATCTACAGTTCTGATTCTCTTTTTATTTTCTTTTAAGTCTTTGAAAACAGGAAAGGAGCATCTTGATATGCCCTAGCAAAATGGGACCAGGACAATTATCAAAGATGAATAAAGGACTGCAGGTGGTAACAGCCCATAGTAGTTGAGGACACAAAGGGCTTCTATACTAGAACCAGCTTTCCCTGTGTTTCTCTTGGCACTACATTGTATATGTCAGTGCCTCTTTAGATGATATTTTCAGCTCCCTGATCTGAGATGAGCATATTTCAACCTCCAACTGGCCATGACATACCTTCCCTGAGGAAGACAGTTACTGCCATACAAAACCCACTAGTCCAACGTAAGTGCTTGTCTTCTCTGCAGTTTGCATTTCTGAGCATCTAATCTGATCTGCAAAGTCCTGCCCAGCTTCTGATGATGAAGGCCTGACTCGTCCATTCCGTGCGTAGTTTATAAGATTTTTAGCTGTGTTATTATAATGTAAACAGAGTTTATTGTTAGGAAAGTTTCAGGTGAAGTGTTGGTGTTATTGGGTAGCGGTGGCTTTGGAGCCAATGGCCCCACCAGTGGGAGATTCCATTTATGTTACCTGTGGGAGAGTGGGAAAGAGAGCAGCTCAGTAGTTTCAGACAAGACCCTAGTATC
>NW_020664409.1:9282926-9283141 GCF_002925995.2 Terrapene triunguis
TCCCACTGTTCCTCACCAGTCTCTATCATATTCACTTATATAGGTGCACACAAACCACCAACTTTGAGGTAGGAGCTTATGTTCTCCTTAGGGTTGCCAACTTTTTAATCCAGGCTGGGGCTGAGGGATTCTGAGTGTGAGAGGGGGATCTGGGCTGGTCGGGGTGTGGGAGGGGTTGAGGGCACCAGCTGGGGGGGTGGGCACTGGGGTTCAGG
>NW_020664409.1:9283151-9363738 GCF_002925995.2 Terrapene triunguis
TGAGGGCACCAGCTGGGGGGGTGGGCACTGGGGTTCAGGAGAGGGCTCCGATCAGAGGGGTGGGGTTCAGAGGTTTGGAGTGTGGGAGGGGGCCCCGGGCAGGGGCAGTGGGTTGGGGTGTGGGAGGGGGTATGGGCTCTGAGCTAGGAGTGCAGGGTCTGGACTGGGCCAAAAATGTGTGGTTCAGGGTTCAGGCGGGGACTCTGGGCAGGGGTTTGGAGGGCACGGGGTGAGGGCTCCGGCTGGGGGTGCGGGCTCTGGGGTGGGGCTGGAGATGAGGGGTTTGGAGTGTGGGAGGGGGCCTCAGGGCTGGTGCGGGAGGGGGTTCTGACCTGGGGCCAGGAATTGGGGCACGGGAGGTGGTTTGGGGTGCGGGCTCCCAGTGGTGCTGACCTCAGGCAGCTCTTGGGAAGCGACCAGCATGACAAGCGCCACCCCAGCAGCTCCCATTGGCTGCGGTTTCCTAGGAGCCACGTCCTAGGGACATGCTGGCTGCTTCCCAGGAGCCGGGCATGGAGTCTGGCTGCCCTGCTAGCACTGCAGCCAGCCGAACGTTTAGTGGCCCAGTCAGCTGTGCTGACCGGAGCCGCCAGGATCCCTTTTTGATCAGGCATTTCAGTAGAAATCCGGATGGCTGGCAACCCTAGTTCTCCTTGCAGGCATCTGCTTCTGATACTTTTTCTGCTAGCCTTTTTCTAGCTGGTGACATATGAAGCAACTCTTAGAAGTAGGGCTGTCAATTAATTGCAGTTAATTCACATGGTTAACTCAAAAAAAAATTAATAGCACTGTTAAACAATAAAATACCAATTGAAATTTATTAAATAGTTTTGGATGTTTTTCTACATTTTCAAATATATTGATTTCAATTACAACACAAAATACAAAGTATACAGTACTCACTTTATATTATATTTTTATTACAAATATTTGCACTGTAAAAATGATAAAATAAATAGTATTTTTCAATTCACCTCATACAAGTAGTGCAATCTCTTTATTGTGAAAATGCAACTTACAAATGTATATTTTATTGTTACATAACTGCATTCAAAAACAAAACAATGTAAAACTTCAGAGCTTACAAGTCCACTCAGTTCTATTTCTTGTTCAGCCAATTGCTAAAAGAAACAAGTTTGTTTACATTTAAAGAAGATAATACTGCCCGCTTCTTATTTACAATGTCACCTGAAAGTGAACAGTCATTCGCATGGCACTTTTGTAGCCAACACTGCAAGGTATTTACGTGTCAGAGATGCTAAACATTCGTATGCCTCTTCATGCTCTGGTCACCATTCCAGAGGACATGCTGACAACGTTCGTTAAAAAAATAATGTATTAATTAAATCTGTGACTGAACTCCTTGGGGTAGAATTGATGTTTCCTGCTGTTTTACCCACATTCTGCCATATATTTCATATTATAGCAGTCTCAGATGATGACCCAGCACATGTTGTACATTTTAAGAACACTTTTACTGCAGATTTGACAAAATGCAAAGAAGGTACCAATGTGAGATTTCTAAAGATAGCTACAGCACTCGACCCCAGGTTTCAGAATCTGAAGTGCCTTCCAAAATCTGAGGGGGATGAAGAGTGGAGCTCAACACTCTCATGCGGAACACACTCATGCGCAACACTCACGCGCAAAAAGCGCCACACTCTCATGAGGAAACTACAGAACCCGAACCACCAAAAAGGAAAATCAACCTTCTGCTGGTGGCATCTGACTCAGATGATGAAATGAACCTGCATCAGTGCGCACTGCTTTGGATCGTTATCTAGCAGAACTTGTCATCAGCATGGAAGCATGTCCTCTGGAATGGTGGTTGAAGCATGAAGGGATATATGAATCTTTAGCATATCTGGCATGTGAATATCTTGCGATGCCGGCTATAATAGTGCCATACGAACGCCTGTTCTCACTTTCAGGTGACATTGTAAACAAGCAGCAGGCAGCATTATCTCCTGCAAATGTAAACAAACTTGTTTGTCCGAGCAATTGGCTGTAGAAGAAGTTAGACTAAGTGGACTTTCTAGGCTCCAAACTTTTACACTGTTTTATTTTTGAATGCAGTTATTTTTTTGTACATAATTCTACATTTGTAAGTTCAATTGTGATGATAAAGAGATTGCACTACAGTACTTGTATTAGGTGAATTGAAAAATACTATTTCTTTTGTTTTTTACAATGCAAATATTTGTAATAAAAAAGAAATATAAAGTGAGAACGGTACACTTTGTATTCTGTGTTGTAATTAAAATCAATATATTTGAAAATGTAGAAAACATCCCAAAATATTTAAATAAATGGCTTTCTATTATTGTTTTGTTTAACAGCGCGATTAATCGTGCGATTAATCATGCTTAATTTTTTTAATCACTTGACCACATTACTTACAAGGAAAGAGCTTTCTAAGGAAAATTGAAAGTAGGGCTTCTGAAATGACCAGACCCCTCCTTAACACACGCACAAGTTAATTTCTTTTTAAAAGGCCAAGATTCATTCATTCATTCACCCTAACAGTCACTTTTCAGAGGGTCAGCCAAAAATAACAAAACAAAACAAAAAACCAACCCCACAACAGCAACAACCAAACCCAGTTCCAGACATGTTTGTATCTGAACTGTGTCTATATATGCGCATATATGTAAAAAATAAATAAGGAGCTTGAGCTGTTCTTGAATAACCCTGCTGTTGGAAGCTTATTCTTCACTGGTAGAAGTTAAAAGATTAGGAGGTGCTTGCCAAATCAGTGAGCGGCAAAATGAGAATGGGAGCTGGAGAAGCCGTGTCAGTGCTAGTGCATCATGAAAACAGAAATACTGAATTGCTTGAGCCCTTGAACAGTACATGAACTTCTAATCAGTGTTTTTTTCCTTGAAATTTAGCACTGAAATGTTTGGTCCTTTGTCAGAGGAAGGCAAGGTTGATTTTAAGCCTGCCTGCCTTACTGATTGTTTTATACTTGATGATATGAAAAGTTTATTTGCTTAATTCAGAGTAAAGGCCATACTCTCTATAATTTTGTTACATGTTTTGTTAATGATTTCTCTTATCACATGCATTTCTGTGATGTGAGAGCTGTCTGGTGAATTAATTATAAGATTGGTTTTATTTCCTGTCCCCCTCCTGTTTGGGAGTTTTAGGGGGAGCATTTACTTTTCAGGCTTTCTTCCTTTTTGATTTTAGCATTTTTCTTGAGTTTGACATTTGGAGTAGCACTGCTGCTGCCTCTCCTCACCAGATCAACAGTTGTTTTTTTAATGATCACCATTATTCCGTAGATTTAATCCACATCTCTCATAGTTCTTAAAGTCATACAGGTCTCTTTCCCTTCTGGAAATGTGTGTGGACTGTGCTAAAATTCCTTTAATAATTCAGAACATTTCATTATGTGGTGTGATATGATGATCTAGTGATTAATGAATAAATTCATTAGTGTGTGGAGTATGGAGGATGGGAGATTTTAAACCAGAAGAGGGCAGCAACACTTAAAAGTTTGTTTTAGATTGGGTTTTTTGTTCCCTTTTTTGCTTTGCCAATAAGTCATGTATATGTGCTCTGCTTGTTTCTTGGACTGACTTTATGTGTAGCATGTAAAAAGCTTCCTAATAGCATTGTAGCAGTTGTCATTTTAGTAATATTTTCTTGAACACTTCCCCCTTCTAAAAAATAGAAAACTGACAGGTAGCACATACAGGGAACCCATAGATTTTCTTTCTTTGAAGTGCAGTTCTGCTATGAAAATTATCTTTGTGATAATATTGTGAGTTTCCATATTTATTCTGTGTCAAAGATTCCAAGTTAAAATGATTTTTTTTTTATAACTACCATTGTGCAAATTCCTACAGGGATCTGAATGTCAAGCTGAGTACATTTTGGCTTGTATATCATCATCATGTATTGTACATCAGTAATATATTGTGATTGCAAAAATTTCCCTCAGATTCACCTGAACAACCATATTGTCATCAGTTTGTGCCCACAGGTGTACCTGCGGGCATAATTTGACGATTAGGTTTTTAAATGTGACTGTGAGGGCAGTCACGAATAGACCCTTGATAGATAAATTTCAGGACTAGCAATGTAACTGGAATTTAGTTAATAATTCTGTTGATATGTGAACCAGAAAAGAATGCAGTTCCCTGTCATATAGCTTTGCTGCCTCTGGAATAGACCTGGGTGAAAATTTTTGGCCAAACAGTTTATTTGCTAGAAAATGTAGTTTCAGTTGATCCAAAATTCACCAAATAGTTTTGGCGAAAAGTAATTGTTTTCAGGACTTAAGTATCATTAACAAAGTGGCCAGAAGTGGTGGTGTCTCCCTTATAACCTTGAGCTAGGGTTGCCAACTCTTAACTGAAGCTATTCTGGGAGATTTTTTTTTTTTCTCAACATGACGTAATGTCATTTTCTTAAAATATCCTATTAAAATCTCCTGGATTGCTTTCAATAGTCACTGGGAGATCAATGCCAATTCTCGGAGACTCCAGGCCAATCCTGGAGGGTTGGCAACCCTCCCTTGAGCTCAGTAGCTAGAGAACTCTGCTGGGCTGTGGGAGACCTAGGTTTAATTGCCCTCTCTGCCTAATGTGGAGCAGGGGTTTGAACTTGGGAAGAGAGTGCCCTAGCCACTGGGTTATGTCTTGTTCTTGTCTGGATCTCTCTGAATCTTTTATGTTGAAGCTGTTCTACTGTGTATAAATAATTAGTTGTTGGAGCAGGAATATGAACTTGGCTCTCCCACTTCCAGGTGAGTGCACTAACCACTGGACTATTGGGTAATCTGAGGTGTGTTTCCTCAGTTTCTCCTGCTTATGCTGTTCTAATGTGTATAAAATACTTGACCAGTCATTGAGCCAAAAACTGAGTGAGAATGACTCTGTAGCCTGGTCGGGGGAGACCCAAGTTCATATCCCAGCTCTTGTTTAGTTATTTATACACAGTGGAACATCTTAAACAGGAGAGATTGAGACATACTCACCTGAATAACCCATAGCCCAGTGGCTTGGGCATGTTCCTGCAATGTGGGAGAGCCAAGTTCAAATCCATGCTCTACATCAGGTAAAGGGGGAGACTCAACCCTGATCTCCTACATCTCAGATACATGCCCTAATCGCTGTGCTAAGGTTAGAGAGGCACAACCAACTCCTCTGGCTGTTCTGTGACTCTATCTATTTGTTTCTTTTAAAAGTGCCCAGAAATTAAATGAAACTGTTCATTTCAGGTTGAATGAAATGTTTAGTTCAACATGACACAAAAATGTTGTCCACTTTTTTTATTCACCATTAAAAAAAATTCTAATTAAGGGCCGGTCAAACCAGCTTAGGATTTTTTTTTTTTTTTTTTTTCCCCTCAGAACTGTCAGTGAACCAAATAATTAGTTATTCACTCAGCTGTGCTGTGAGGACCTGCTGTACTAACAAATAGTAACAAAAAATTAAAAATTGCTTTTGTCACTGAATTGGGCAGCTATGACTCTTCATACTCAGAGGGAGCAAATCTGCTGAGTTAAGAAGATGTCATTTTTATGTATTTTCTTTCCAGTAGAACAACTCTCCTAAAAATAGTGGCAATATTCCAAAATGCTTCTCTGTCTTGTTGCACCCTTAATAATAATTTTAAAAAAGCATGTTGCTTTTTGTGACATTGGAGGAAACATATGAAAAATAACTGAAGTAATGTACACTTGCTGTGATAAGACATTAGTGATATGTGGGGTCTCGAGTGCTTTCTTGTGGAATGGTCTTTATTAGATGAACCATCTTTTTCACAGAGCTGATTCAGGCAAGGAATATCTTAACTACAACAAAGTATTAAAGGGTCCATAGTGTTCAGCAATCTAATGAAGTAAATCCAAATGTTCACATATTACAAAAGAGTTGAACTGTACAGTAGGTGTTCCTTTACCATCTATAAGTAAAGAATTGGCATTTCATTTGTATCCACTGCTGTTGCTCTGGTTTTAGAAGCTGACTCACTCCCTGAACACAGTAGAGGGCTTTTCCTAATATATTAGTTTAAAATTGTCAGAGCTGGATTGCTGATTGCTATGGAAGCCACTATAATTACATTAACAGTTTCCTGAACTTCAAGCACAATGCAGAGGTGTAGCTTCTAAGAACAAAAGTGCTTTGAGCAATAGAATTAATTATGAGAATGGGCATATTAATGTGTCAGTGGTTGGTAATGCCGGTATACCCTTATTGTATCCTGCTGCTATTAGTTGAAGAAAGAGGAGAAAAATCTGGCCAGCTTTTGAATGGATAAACCAGATATGGCTTCTTCTGGGCTAGACTTGCCTAGGAAAAGTTATACACCTCTACCCGATATAACACGACCCGATATAACACAAATTCGGATATAACGCGGTAAAGCAGCGCTCCGAGGGGGGGAGGGGGGATGTTCTGGAGGATCAAAGCAAGTTTGATATAACGCGGTTTCACCTATAATGCGGTAAGATTTTTTGGCTCCCGAGGACAGCGTTATATCGGGGTAGAGGTGTATATGTAAAGCCTGACGAAGTCATGACTAAGGGAAGGGTGCAAATCTGCAAGTATTAGAAGGTTGTAAAGTTTAGATGACAGTGTGGTTTAAAAACACCTGATCTCTGTATCTGCTACATTACAGCCATCACTATCCCCACTACTGGTGGAGAATTACAGGTTCTAATCTTCCATGGGTAGACAAGACTTCAGAAAAGAAAAAATAGGCTTAATGTTTCCTGGCAACAAAAAAGTTTTTTAAAAGAAAATCCTGCTAATGATAGCCATAAGATAATCACAATAGGACACAATGGGGGATATTTCATGAGGTTATTAATACATGTCCTGAACAGTTGAGGCTTCATGTCTTATAACAGGCCCAAGGTGTATAAATATAATAGTTTGGTAAGACACATCATCATCCTGGCTTAATATAAACCTGAAAAATCTCAACCATACACGCACAAATGGCTTTACAAGAGTTTTACTGTTCCATGAATTTCAGTCTCTTCTCAGTGAGTATATTCTGAATCTTAAGGTTCATGAGATATTAAATTATCCAAAATGAAGCTGAGAGAGAAAAATAAATAGTATCAGGTAGATTAAGTCTCATGTTAACAGGACCAGCGTTGTAAGTGCCCAGGAGCGTAAGGATTTATTGATAAGAGCTGCAGGATACAGGTATGGTGCTGAATAACTTTTTATTTGTATGTGTTTATGCCCACATTTTGCATATATTTCTTTCTGATATTTTCTGAGCCTTTATTCAAACTTTCAGAAAACCATAAATTAAAATAAGAGGTTTCAAACAGTTGCTGGATTTGGGAAGAGTTATCTGTAGCATGCTTTTTTCAAATAAGATACTCCCTCACTCTAAGAACGATTGGGGACAAGGAGAATCTGTTCCTAGCTCCATTTAGCATAATTATGGACTCAGGTTAACTGTCTAGGACACAGAATAGGTAAGAAACTTTTCTGGTATCAATTTAGAGATAAAAGAAGCAGACTAGTGCTTCAGAATAAAATGTTCGTTATTGAAAGGAATGACTCCAGTTTGTTTACTCACTCTTAACACAATTCTATTCCTTCTATTAAGTCCTTAATGGCCTGGGATCTACTTATCTGAAAGAACATCTTTCTCCCCGGTACATATACTGCTACACTAGGGTTAAGCTGGGGCACCCAAGACGTTACTCTGTATAAGGAAGCAGGCAGGATGTTCTCTCTGATGTTCTGGAACTTATGCCCTTCCCTTGGTCTGAGAAGTCCCGATTTGTTGACCTGTAGGGCAGACTGCAAACCCCATTTGTTTTCCCTAGCTGTTACATTTGTATTTTTAAACTGTGTTAAGCAAAGGATAGACCCTCCGTCTTATAGAATGAGTGTATAAATCAAAACAAATACATTTCCCCTAAATTATATCTCTCTCCTCTCCCATAGCCCCATCCCCCAAATAGTTTTCTGTATGTATTCTGCAGTTTTAATTGTTGAGTAACTTCTGAGCTGGGTGTGGTGTTCCTTCTTGATGATACAATTTGTATTCTATTGCATTCCATGATTACTGTTTTTGCTGCAATATTAGCTGTAATTATTGCTGGGCATCTTGTGCCTCTTCCCCTCTTCTCATTACAGTCACCAGTACAGATTATTTCAGTTAATTACTAATGCACTGTGTAGCCAACATGATTCAGAGTGTAGGTTGATTAAAAGAAGTCCCTTTAGCTGGTGTTGGTTACTTAGTCATTAGCAATTGTTAATGTCAATGTGCTTTGTATATTTTTTTATCAGTGCTGAGTTTTATGTGTAGCATCTTAAGGTATTTGGTCAGCACATTTTATTATATATCAATTAAGATACTTTGAGAACTTTGAATCAGGCCTGTAATTAATATTCTCAGTTTTCTGTGACTGTGCATATGCTTTTTCTCTGCCCCTCTTAACGTAGTTACATATTTACGCAGATTATCAGAAGGTTTCTTGCTGATTTTGTTTGTAATAATTAATATACTAACAGTTGATCCATTTCCTTTTCTTCCTGTGACTCTCAAATTCCTTCCTTGATCTTTAGCCAGAGAACACAGACAAACCCTCCCCTCCCACAATACCCTGTAGCCTAGGGGAAGGTACTAAGAAAGCTCATGAGTTCTAATCCCAGCTCTTCTACTAACTGCTCTTTATTTCTGTGTACTTCCCCACCCTTATTAACTAAGGCCTAAAACCCCTACGTTAGGGTGGTATAACTATTGTTCACCTATCTTACAGTTAAAATAGTGTAGAGGTTGGTTAAGGTCACATCAGGAATTAGAACTCTGATCTCTATTATGAAAGATCCAAGTCTCATTCACTTTGCCACGCTGCATTTTAGGTAAAAGGGCTACATTATATCTTTGTGTAATTCAGAGTAACCCAGTGTGGAACTTTGTTCCCCTCTCTTACTTAGACCACATAGAACAGTGGTTCTCAAACTTTTTTTTTCACGAACCACTTGAAAATTGCTGAGGGGCTCGGCGGACCACTTAATGATCTTTCCAACTGTTCTTTGTACCGTTAGCTAACTATTGTAAAGCGCTTTGGATAAAAGTGCTATATATATAAAAAAGTAATAATAATAAATGTTTTTTGTTGTACAAATTAAAGCACACAACTCATATTTTAATATCAGTAGTCTTACCTTTCTAATGCAATGGATGTGCCCTCTCTCCCCCACTGCGGCAGCCCCCGAGCTGGGGCTGGGAAGGAGGGCCGTCTCTCCCCAGCAGCCGCAGCCCTGGAGCTGGGGAAAGTCACCTCTTTCTCTGGCTGCCGCAGCCCTGCAAGTCCCAAATTCCCCCCAACCCCTCTTCTCACCCCACTGCCCTTTCCCACCTACCCCCTATTCCCCCCAAGGCCACCACCTCACCTTACATGTGCGTCTTCTCCAGGGTCCAGGCACCTAATTAGTGGAGACACACATGCGCGGCTTTACTAAATAGGTGGATGGCCCTTCGTTCTCTCTCTCGTGTGCAGCTTCCCAGGCATGCACCTTAGCGGGAACTATCTGCAGACCACCTGAATGGAGCCCAGTGGACCACAGTTTGAGAACTACTGACATAGAGGTTTGAGTCTTCTCCATACTAATGCAAAGGGTCCTTGAGCGCAAATGGTAGAGATGCCAAGTTTTATATCTAGAGATTCCAGGTTCAGTCCCTGGGTATGGGAAATTCACCTTGATACTGTCCTGTGGATAAACAGAAGACTTCATTAACCAGGACTCCACAAGTACTAAATGCACCCTTAAAAAAAAAAAAAAAAAGACAGCGTTTACAGTTATATGCTAATAAGTTGTCAAACCAAAAAATAGGTTATTAAATGGTTTGTATAAAACTTCACCGATGGAACTGCACACAATTTTGGCAGCTGTGCCTCAGGCCCTAATCTGTGCCCCAGGCCTGGTTGCTCCCTCCCCTGTATCCACTCACCACAATCTTTAGACTTAATGATTCACTCACTCTCTTCCTCTGTTTTTTCCCCTACCTCTTTGAGTATGAACTAGAGGAAAGGAAAGAATAAAATCAGATTGTGAGCTCATGAGAGCAAGAACCTTGGATGGCTCTAAAATAAACAAATACTGCCACTACTAATACTGAACAAAAATAGATAGTGAAAGTCCAGATCAGAAAAGCTAAATGTCTTGGAGAAAGACTTCATGCGGGGGTGGGGGGGGGGGCAAAATGAACAAAAAATTTTATAATACCAAAATGGTGTAAAAATTGTAGTAAATGATGGAAGAAGAGATGAATCAGGCTATCAAAGGCAAAATGGAAAATGGAAAGAGAAAATGGAAAGGAATAGGAAAAACAAAGGAACATTTTACTTTACACAAAATTTCAAATATTAATTAATAGTAGCTTGGGTGTTTCTAGCCAAAACAAAAAATCCCAAATGTTCTTGGCAACACCTCTTCCCAGTCCCTTTTGAATACTACAGATCACCCTAATTTGTATTTTTCCTTGAAGAGCTGACAGATATGCTTCCATTGTTGTGCCCTTTTGGACATGGAAATGTCCCTTCATCTTTTTCCTGTCCCAGATTATGACTGAAGAAACTTACTCTCCAGCAATTTACTTTCCTCATTCTGTTCTACATTCTGTGTTTCATGGACAGCCACTGAAGGGATCCAGCAGTTCTCAAACTGTGGGTCAGGACCCCAAAGTGGGTCGCCAGGGCTGGCATTAGACTGGCTGGAGCCTTGGGGACGAAGCCTGAGCTCCACTGCCCGAGACCGAGGGCTTCAGCCCTGGGTGGCAAGCAGGGCCGGCTCTAGGCACCAGCAAAACAAGCTGGTGCTTGGGGCGGCACATTTTTAGGAGCGGCATGGCCGGCGCCAGAATGCAGCCCCTAAAAATGTGCCCCGGCCGCCCTAGCTCACCTCCACTGCTGCTGCCGCTTGCGCGCCGCTACTCGCCCTCCCTCCCAGGCTTGAGAGCCTAGGAGGGAGGGGGAGACTCCGAGTGGCCGCGGCGCGGGCGCCGCTTCTCCACCTCCCTCCCTCCTAGGCTTGAGAGCCTGGGGGGAGGAAGCAGGGCTGGGGATTTGGGGAAGGGGCGTAGTTGAGGTGGGGCCGGGGGTGGGGTAATTAAAAAAGGGGGGGGGCAAAATTGTTTTTGCTTTGGGCGGCAAAAATCCTAGAGCCGGCCCTGGTGGCAAGGCTCAGGTTACATGCTCCCCACATGGGGATTAAGCCCTTGGGGTTCGGTTTTGGCCCCCTTGCCCGGGGTGGTCGGGTTGGGGCTTGGGCATTGACCCCCCACCTGGGGTGGCGGGGTTAGGCTTTGGTCCCCCCTCATGGGGTCGTGTAGTAATTTGTATTGTCAGAAGGGGGTCACAGTGCAGTGAAGTTGCAGAACCCCTGGATTAGACAGGCTGAGTAATGTTTGTATATCAGTTACAAATGAAAAGTGTGTGCAAGTTCTGGCAGTTATGTAGTTACAGAAGTCTTCAGGTAAGGAGGAGACTTGCACATCATCAGAATTCTGGTGCCAAGAATCAGCAAACTTTTGACTGACGAACTTCATCTGATTTTCATAAAGTTCTACTGCATCTCTTACAGGGTTTGCATCCTACCTGTTGCCTTTATGTCAGTCGGTTCAGTTTGTCTAATCAGATTGACTAAGTGGGGCAAAGACCGAGCCAAAGGCAGGTGGGTGTGACCATCTTGGTCTTCCATTGAACATCTGTTGTGGTGACAGACACAAAAAGGTCATTTCTACTGATTTACCTGAGTAGAGTTTGAGGCAGCAGGTGCAGAGTTGTTTGATTCTTTTGTCCTGCACCTGCTGCACGTCAGGTAAGTGTAAACAGCTGTTGCAAGTAGAATAGCATTACCCTGTAGGTGGGCCTGGAATGGTCCCAAATATGCTGCTCTTTGTGCAGCTTCACTTTTAATAGCTGTTTTAGACCACAGTTCACAAAAGCAATCCATATTAGGCCCTATTTGGGGGGGAAGAGGGAGGCGTATTAAAGTCTTTTAGACTTTGACTAGAAGTGGTAATAAGATTTCTTTCAGGGTCATGCCTGGGGTGCAACTTAAATCTAATGTCATCAGGTTGGAAGATTACTAGATTTTATACTTGCCTCAGAGTAAACCAAAAAATGTATTGCATTTAAGTTTTCTTTCAAAATAAGCAGCACGTTTCGGCATATTGTTTAAATTATATAGCATTAACTTCTGTCTGTAGTGTGCAGCAGCTGCATTTTAATGGATTGAAAAGATAGAGAACAGAGAATTATCAATTTAAAATTGATTTTTTTGTTTAAAGGGACTATTATCACTGTACTGTCAGTACTGTCAATATTTGATTATGGAAGGAGATTTCCTTATACCTTCCTATATGTAAATGAAGAGCATTAACAATAAACATTAGCAATGGGCAATTTATGTAAATACCTCACTGCATACTAAGTATAGGAAATACCATGGTAAGGTCAGTACTGTGGCATGGTAAATATTTATTTTTAAAAACTGCCCATTTTCTATGATTTTTTTTAAATAAGTAATGGTTATTTACTAAGTGTTTATATAAAAATAGTGTTTTAGGGTAGAGTTGAGTGCAGAGAGCAGATGTATCACAGCACAGCTCAAGTACACCAACTTCCTGATTTCTTTTTTTATCATTAAATTTGGAGCATTTTATGCATCATTAATATTGTAAAGAACTAGGGTTTTCTCTTTCTGGCTCTATAGAACTTCTCAGACTACAATCTGAGAATTTTAGAGAGGCAAGCCTGATTGTCCCTAAATCTAGGCTTGCTATCTGTGTAGGATCTCCTTCAAGACTTAAACAAAAGAGAACTTGCAGTACTATGGGGAATGGAGATTAGTGTGGTTGCAAATTAATGAGAAAACAGGTCCGGTCACAAATCTGGGCAGCCAAACAAACTACACTGAAATTTAAAATTGAATCATTTGAAATTAGAGTACAGACATATCAAAACATTATCACTGTTGAGGGATGACTGGAATTTGTCAAAAGATTGATCAGATCTCAGAATATTCATATTATAGCCTTAATGGCTGAAAAAGCGAGTAAAGATCCTATTCCCTTAGTTGAAAAGCTCCTTGCAAACATACTGACTATAGGTCTGAGGAACTAATGTATAGCAAAAAATGTATAGGGATCTCCAAGACATTCAGTGACAAAATAAAAATAAGTATAGCCCTTTGATTTTTACTTTATCAGGTGCCCATGATAGAGACAGAATCCTGAGATGGCCTGGAAAAAAATGAAAGCAGGAAAATTAAGAGGTTAAACTTTCCCCCTTGGCCATTTATCCAGTTAGTCAAATTAAAAAGGAGAGAACTGTCTGAAGTTAAATTGGGTTTTATGAACATAAAGGCAAGTGTGTTTTACACACATCTCAGATCATATGAAGTCTCTGTAGAAAAGCTCTATTTTTTTTCTAAGTCAAAGAAGTTTCATGTACACAGTCACAGATGGTCCTCCATTTGGTCAGAGAGAAAGTAAAATATTAACTACAGATGATAAATGTTTATGTATGAAGAGACTTAAATGGTTCCATAAACTTTTAGCAAATGAACATTAACATTTTTAAAAAAAATGTTCCAAATGCTCATAGAAGATTCCAGAGTGACAACTGGGAAGACTGGAGTTCTCTTCTTACCTGCAGATTAGATCGACCACAAGCAGCAGCAGTGCAGGCTTTCTCGACACTGCCCTACCGATGTGTCTCATTCTTGACTTGGAAGAGTCAGAGGATAGTTCAGTCTCCATGCCCATTTAATTCTTGGTGTGTCTGCTCAAAACAACAGCCAGGGGCCAGATCTTCAACTAGTGTAAATTAATGGAGCTATGTTGATTTATGATGCTAGGCCTAGGTTCCCAGTTAGTGCATATTGTGGTGGTGGATTTTGTGATATGAACACTTTTTGGTTGTAATGTGAATGTTTGACTGAGTTCACCAGTTAAATTCACACGGACAGATGAATGGTCCTCTCAGGATAACTTTTGGTTATTCCTGACCTGGGCTGGATGTGAACTAGTAACATAAAGATCTAAGTCTTTCTGTGCCCCATTGCCAACTGCTTGAGACACCCAATTCCCCACAGTTTTAATATTCAGAAGAAAATTAAGAACTGTTCAAATTAATATTCCTGTACACTATTTAGAACGTAACTATAGTGACACCACATGACTTTTCAGTCCTTTCCCCATGTAAAACACAAAAATATTGAATTGTTAAACTAATGAGAAACTTCAGCTGAATGTCTAGAGATGAATATTCAAGTTATTTTGTTATTGGCATTACATGCTTATTGTGCCTTCAAGTGCTTAAGTATATTATACACACTACCACTTTGGCTTCAGTTTCCTAGATCTTTTTCTTCCAGAATCTTCTGCTCTTCCTTAACTGATATCGTCTCAGACAGCACCCGTGGAACCCCCTTGTTTTCAATGGGTCTGACTGATTAGAACTGTGCATCATCAACAGAATTGTCTTCTGAGAAGAAATAACTTTCAACTCTTTGTCTAGCTTTTTTGGCTCTGCTGGGCTAACGGAAGTAAAAAGCAACATCTTCTCAGATGTTCCTTTAACAAACAATGTTATGTATGTGCAGAGTATTAATTGTGGTCATGAGAAAGCAAGTTTTTATCAATGTATAACAAAAATATTTAAAAATAAATAGTATAAGATCAGCTTTCATTCCATCCAATTTAGTGTTTAAGTTTTAAGTTATTAGAATTGCAAAAACAAAACAAAAAACAAACATTTGGTCTAAATAGCAAAGCTGATAAAAAAGTTCTCAGGTGAAGCCTCGTGATTTACTATGACCAAAAGTATGAATTAATCACCATTACCTCATGGTTTATCGTGCCTTACTGCTTTAAAATGCATATGGCAGTACTGTGTGTATAATATGTTTAAGCACTTGAAGGCACAATAAGCAGGTAATGCTAATAACAAAATAACTTGCATATTTAAGTGGAGGGAAAAAAGCAACTGTTAAATGCCATGGTATAGTATTATGTTACTATGTGCTTATTTGAATAGTTTCTTTTCAAGCATCTGCTCCCTCACTGAAAATGTATTTTTGAACACCTGCAGAGCACAGCCATTTCCCACTTCCTTGCCATATAATGGATTTGTACTTGCATATGGTTCAGGATCCTGCATAACCCTAGGGGAAGGCACTCTTTGTTTTTTATTTTTGTGAGCAGTGCTTCTACAAGGAGCACATTTTACTAAGCTCTATGTGCAAATGCTAGAACTCCTTGTGAGACACATGGAGGGGTAGATATAAGGCTTAGCATCTAAAACATTCCATTTGTAGGTGTAAATTTATTTTTCTCCAAACCTTACAAATATTAAAACCATCTAAGGATACTGAACAGTATGTAAGCCAACAGGGAATTTGTTGCTTGCAATATATTGAGGTTCCATTGTATTGAGTGGCAAATGTCTCCTAGAAACAAATAAGCCCACATATTGAAAGGAAAGGAATTGCTTAATTTTGTATCCGCAGTTGAATTCTGTAACCACTGGAAAGGACATAGCTAATCAACTGGTTTCCTTTTTGTTTTAGCAGGGAATGGCAGTACCATATTGATATTCTGTATTTCATAAGGATAAGTTGTGAATAACTTCATGATTGGTATAGCTCGAGTGGTAGAACATTTTACTAGCTTGATTCATGGCTTGACAATATTAAATTAAGCTGCTATATGTTTCAGTGTACTACAAAGTTCATAATAGTTCTTTGGCCCTGATGTATTTTTAAGCCCAGCAATAGGCTCCAGTGTCGACAACTGAACTAATGCAGCATTGCTCTTGTATCATCTTCTGAGCCTTGATTTTACCAGTATGAAACGTTTGCTGTGTGTCCATGGTCCTGTATTTGTTATATATTGTGTTGCTTTCACTGTTGGTAAGTTGCATCTCACAATGTGTAATTTGTTACCATTATATAGGGGCCTTTTCAGTTTGGGGGGGGGGGAGGGAGTGTGTATATACTATGTAGTTGTCTGAGACTGAGAGAAACAGTTGAGATGCTTCTTCAAGATGTGTTTTCTAAGTGGCTGATGAATGTGGCGAAAGGAATTGCATCTTGCAGAGTTGCCTATTTACCTTGCCTGTTACTATTTTTACTACAGGATGTGATTGCTTACCTTGCTTAAAAACCAAAACACTAAAATTGAAACCTTTTGACTCATAGAGAAGGAGCTCCCAACTTTGGTCTTAAAACTCTTCTGAAGACATTAACCTCTGAAATGGTACATTCTATAATCTTTCCCAAGTGTTTATAGTTGAAGGCATTTCAAAGAAATACAGTTCAGAAGCTGTTCTTGGACAAGAGAAGCCAGAATTGGTAAAAGTACATGCATTACTTAATACGTAATGCTTCTGTTCAGTATCCATTCTCTTTAACAAAATAGACTTTAGAAGCAACTAGTTTTTTCAGTGTACTTTTTAGAATCTTCAGGGAGTCTTCCTTTGCCCACCTTTAGTTTTGCAGGTTTTATGGTGTCCTGTAGACTGCTGTGATGATGCTTTTCAATCCACATTTACCTCATTTTATTAAAACATTTGCCATGGCTATGAATGCAGTTTTGGTTTTACCATATAGGTGAGGAAGAAAAAAATGTTTAAAACGTCAAGAACATTAATTGGTTTCATGGAGGTGGGGTAATATATGTGTAAATATAACCACAAATGCATAAGTAAAATAAAAATTCGAATGTTCTGATTGCAATAGGAACTGGATATTTTAGGGATGATGCAATAGGCATTTAGAGAAGATAGAAAATATGAGGCAACTGTAAATTATTATTGAGCACCTTAATCCTGGATGATGTCTGATTAATAAAATACTTCTAGTCTGCAATGTTGTTCTGCAATTGTTATAATTGACCTAAGTTGTCTGACATAACAGAACTAAATTAAAGCCAGAATAGTTACTGATGTAATCAGTACCTTGAAATATCTAATTGTTAATGAATATAGCACTAAATATAGGCAAATAGAAGGAAAAAGTGGTTACAATGTAAATTAGATCTTTCTATGACAGTTTTCCTATATTGCAATCTTTGTATTTAATGTATAATACATTTTATAATGTCAAGTTTAAGTGTTCAGCAGTTTGAATTTTCTTTTGAGAAAAGTGCAAACAGCATTTTATGGAGGAGTTGTATACATTTTAGCTCACTCATAATTCAGAAGCATCGGATTTTTCTTTCATCAAACTGAAAAAAATCAACGTCTTTGGGCAGGGATAAAACAGAGATAAAACATCTACTCTCTCTCTCGGCGCTGTGATGAATATTGGTGGGGCAGGCTGTCAGGTGGGGTAGGTTGTCAGGCTCAGACCCAGCTGGGGAGGAGCTTGGTGATTGCCATAAAGGAAGGAGCTCAGAGCAGTAGGGAGAGGAGACCCAAGAGTAAGGAGGCCCTATGTCTTTTTCTGAGGAGAAGGTCCAGGGAAGAGCCAGGATAAAAATCTTTTCCTGGGCAGAGAGGCTGAAGAAGGACTCAGACATTATGAAGAATAGGAATAAGCTGTGAAAGCCAGGATTAGCTTCTCGGTGGGCCCCTATGGGAGGGGCAGGACTTGAGGGAAATGGCCCTGTGGGTTGGTGTCCTGACAACAGGGCAGAGCACAAAGGGGAATCAGAAAAGAGATTGAAATCTCAAATCTCTGCAGGTAAATTGGTATTATCGTTTTGTTCGTTGTCACTTAGTGAAGACTGGCATTGAAGGAAGACCGCAGGTGTGGCAAGAAGAGTATGGTTCACCATATGCATTGCAGTACTGGTGAAGGGTACTATTTAGCATGTTGAGGATATTGAGGCCCCATTAGGGTTGGAATTCCAGAGGGACTTGGCTAAAGGGCCAAGAACATAAGAATGGTCATACTGGGTCAGACAAAGGTCCATCTAGCCCAGTATCCTGTCTTCCGACAGTGGCCAATGCCAGGTATCCCAGAGGATGAACAAAACAGATAATCATCAAGTGATCCATCCCCTGTCACCCATTCCCAGCTTCTGACAAACAGAGGCTAGAGACACCATTCCTGGCATCCTGGCTAATAGCCATTGATGAACCTATCCTCCATGAACTTATCTAGTTCTTTTTTGAACCCTGTCATAGTCTTAGCCTTCACAGAATCCTCTGGCAAAGAGTTCCACAGGTTGTCTGTGCGTTGTGTGAAAAAAATACTTCCTTTTGTTTGTTTTAAACCTGCTGCCTATTAATTCATTTGGTGACCCCTAGTTCATGGGTTATGAGGAGTAAATAACACTTCCTTATTTACTTTCTCCACACCAGTCATGATTTTATAGATCTCTATCCCCCCTCAGTCATCTCTTTTCCAAGCCAAGTACCCTGCTACATGAGACAGACAACCATGACACAAGTTTATGAAGTAGTGAAGGTAAGCTATTATAATGAAATCATTTTGCAATCTTAACTACAGTGTTCGCTACCAAGTGAATGCTATTTAAATGTGTAGACCTACAGTCATGTGCAAATGAAACTTGTCATTATTTAGAAATTGGAAATTACTGAGACCTAGTATATTGCTTAGTTTCTGTGACCGGAGTCCTAGCGGGGAGCCAGCTGTGGTCACTCAGTTAGGGTGAACTGCAAAGAAAGGAGCAGATAATCCCCCAAAAGCTGGTGGATATTCCAACACTTAGATTTACCAAGCCAGCATAAAACAGCTTCTTTATTACCTTACATGGTTATTCAGAAGTCCAAACAACACAGTTCCCTTAAAGAGATCCACCCTCAGGCCTCCATACAGGTACCTAAGTCAAATATGATGATTTCTGAAAATCTTATTTCATCATATAAAAGAAAAGGTTCTACCAATCCAAAACAGACACATTACCTCCCAGGTTAATGAATGTTTCAGATCTTACCAAAACACATGCTACAGCCAATTCTTATTAACTAAACTAAAATTTATTTAAAAACAATAGAGTATGGTTAAAAGATCAATATACATACAGACATGAGTTCAGTTCATCTAGGTGCAGATTCATAACAGAGATGGTGAGCTTTGTAGTTGCAAAGAGTCCTTTCAGAAATAGTTCATAGGTTATAGTCCAAAGTCATCTTGTGTTTACAATTCATTTAAATGATAGGATGTACTTTTGGCTCCTGAATTATCAGAATACACCATAAATAGGGACTGTTGATTACATTGTGGAACCTACTCAGACATATGTAAAAAAACAAACATTATCTCCCCACTTGTCTTTTGAGGGTTATTTGTTTTGCGGGATGTTTAACCCTTTCTAGCCATGCGTCACAGTTTCATTATTAAAGCAATGCTTCTGTTTATTTCCTTGGTCAGACACTATTATGTCAGAGCAATGGGATTGGGTTTTTTTGTTTCTACATATAGTGGTCTTGCAGTATTTATGATCCAGCATTTATCAAGTTAAAGTACTCACTCTCTACAAGTGAAAGTGAACATTTTCCACCAGAGATTATTTTCTAGCCTGGAAAGTTGTGTGTGTGACGTTCCCCTCTGGTGTTATCTGGACCGGTGACCTGCTAGGTCACTCCAATCTTTGACTCTGGGAGCCAGCCTTACCGTGCTCTGCTGTTAGAACCCCCCCACTCCTGGGCATGTACGCTGCTCCCAGCTACTTGCAACCGAGTGACACTAGCTAATATCTTCGGTCCTGGACACAACCCTAGGAACATCCGTCTTGCAGTGTCCAGTTATGCCCACTGGATATATTTTTATATATTGATATGTACCAGGCTTGTTATCCCAAGGGGAGTTTCTGACACGGTTCAAACCAAACGTGCTGCTTCAGGTAGACTAAACAAACACATTTATTAACTATAAAGATAGATTTTAAGTGATTATAAGTCAAAGCATAACAAGTCCCATTTGGTCAAACGAAATAAAAGCAAAACACATTCTAAGCTGGTCTTAACACTTTCAATGTCCTTACAAACTTAGATGCTTCTCACAGGGTGGCTGGTTGCTCTTCAGCCAGGCTCACTCCTTTGATCAGCACTTCAGTCGCTTGGTGTGGTGTCTGTAGATGGAGGTGGAAGAGAGAGGAAGAGCATGGCAAATGTTTCTCCCTTTTATCATGTCCTTTCTTCCCTCTTGGGTCAGGTGAGCCTTACCTCATTGCAGTTCCAAACTGACCAAAGGAAGGGGGGTGACTCACTCGAGAGTCTAACAGATCCTTTTGTTGTTGCCTAGGCCATCGTCCTTTGTTCCTGTGAGTTCTGATTCCAGGGGCTGAATAGTCACAGCTCTCAGAAAGGAGAGCTGTAGCGAGTATCTGCACTCTGAGAACCCAAGGGCCTAGGAATCCCAAACCTGGGACAGTGCCTGGGCTCTATTCAGACTCTCTGAAAGCTTAAAATACCTGCGATCCAGGGACTGGATTCCCTTCACAGTAGTCTGGTGGGCCACTGGCACAGAACTGTTATTGACTACTTTACTGTAAAGTCTTTTTTCACACCTTCAAAATCTTGTATTCATTATAAAGACCATCAAAACTTTACCTTAACTTTGTCATTTTTTCTTATAAGAAAGTGGGACTACATACTCTCCAGAGCCACTCCCTATTGATTGGTTTCTTAAGTGATTGCTGAAGGGGCCAGCTTCAGACATACCATTTAGGTTGCCCATCTCCATTATGCTCAGTGATACAGGCTTGCGGCAGCTACTGAAGCAATTGAAGTATCTATTTTAATACCTCAAATGGTTGAGAAAACCTTGTAATTTAGAAATATGTAAGACTAAAGATGGTTCAGATAGTATCTGTAGGTGGTGCTCCATCTCAAGGAGCTGCTAAAATTATTGGATGTGCATGGGTATATCAGAGGGATGTAGGAGAGGGATGATATCGACTGGGGTGGTGGAGGAGGAAGAAATGAGACAGCACAAGGGAGAGAAGAATTAGACAACTTGAGTTTGGAGAAACTAGAGGGAAAAAAGATAAGATGAAAATAAAAGAAATTCTAAAAGTAAGCAAAATAGAGTTAGAAACAATGGAAGACAAGGACTTTACCTGCCACTATTGTCAATAATATACAGGAACTGATATGTCCAGAAATAGGCTTATTGAGATACGCTAAGAATCATAAAAACATCCCAGCTCATCTTTCCAAAGGTAAGAACATTGAACCAAAAACAGGACTGAAAGAAAGGGAAGGCTCTTGCTCCACTCCCAGACCACTAGGTAGTATTGAGAAAACAACAATGCAAACAAATGATAAACGATAACAGAATTCCATTCTTCTCCGGAAGACAACATATTTTAGTTGCCATTTCGTATGGTTACAGATCCCTTGGTTTCTCTTTGAGAGATAGAAGTTTTAATTTAAATGTTTAATTGTATTTATAGGCATGACATTTGTTTATGGCATGTATCACTTTAGAATATTGTGTGTATTGAGAATTTGCAGCTCTGTTCCATAAACCAGAATAAAATAAATCCAAAGGAAGATAATTTTGTGTACTGACAATAAAGGGGAGGTTGAAACAGATTGTTAAATACTGTTGGAGATATTTGTTATGTACAGATACCTTTATCTATCATTTGGCACAAAAGTGCTTCCAGATTGCATGCTTTTCCCCCAGTTTTTTCTGAGGTAAAGACTTCATTCCCCAAACTCCCTCACCTTTGATATTGTTGAAATTAAATCACAACAGGAAATTTTATTTTCTTCTCTTTGCATTTCACCTTCTTTCTTCCTAGCACTTCCTCCACAATTTCATTCCGAATCAGCTGTACTGAAGTGTTAGTACTGATTCAGAGTTCCCTGACATAGCCTTGCCCCAAGAGCCTTTTAGAAGTCAGAGGTAGTGTTTAGTGCAGGGATTCCCAAACTGTGGTATGTGAGCTTGGCATTCTATCAGTTCACTTCACAAAAAAATATTTTAAGAAGGTGGTACATGAACCGGTAAAGCTTGGAATTCGCTGGTCTAGTGATCTAAACTCAACATAAGGAATCAGGAACACCTACTTTCTAATCTCAGGTGCGTCACTAACTGCATCCTCTTAACCTCTCCCTCAGTTTCCTTGTATGTAAAATAGAGAATTCCAATCTCTCATAGGAGCTGAAGTTTAATTAATGTTTGTAAAGTACTCCGTGTAGATTTATAGGATTATAAATGCTAAATAATGTTCTGTATTCAGATACTGGCAATGGATTCCTTATATATCCAGCAATCATACAAATAATTCCAGTGAGATTGACTTGAAAAACAAAACAAAAAACCCTTCATTTCTCGGCATCACCCTATCTATCAGTTTCTGTTTATGTGCACCACTGATTTCAAGGAAGCCTGTCCTTAACTTGACTCTGCATGAAGATGATGCTAAACTTTGACTCCTCAAAGGCCAGTCATAGAATCATAGAATATCAGGGTTGGAAGGGACCTCAAGAGGTCATCTAGTCCAATCCCCTGCTCAAAGCAGGACCAATTCCCAACTAAATCATCCCAGCCAGGGCTTTGTCAAGCCGGGCCTTAAAAACCTCCAAGGAAGGAGACTCCACCACCTCCCTAGGTAATGCATTCCAGTGCTTCACCACCCTCCTAGTGAAATAGTGTTTCCTAATATCCAACCTGGACCTCCCCCACTGCAACTTGAGACCATTGCTCCTTGTTCTGTCAGACCAGTCCTGAATATATCTTTCTAAACACAAAATTCTTCATCACCAAAAAAGAACCTGATAATATTTCCACTTAACAAGTCAATTGTTTGGGAGCTTGTTTTGGGTTGGCAATTATTTAATTTTCTAATCTGCAGTTTAAATATATGAAGTTTGCAATGGAAAAAGGGAAATGAATAATTATTAGGTTATGCTAAGTGATTTTTTTATGTGCAGGAGAAATGTTTTATTTTAATATAGGGTCCGTTTTTAAAAAATATAGGCAGAGCCTAAGCCCTTCATTTTTGCTGACTCATTGCTGACACCAGTTCCAAACCATATGAGCCTTTGAGTACCCAAAAAACAAGTTACCATGACAGCAATATAGATAGTGACAAGTGAAAGGGTCAGAAAAGATCATTTTGGTTATTGTGATTAGGAATATAAAGAATAACATCCTTAAGGGAAACAAGCAGCTTATACACCATTTAAAGAATAATCTGAGCTTCAGTGGCATTTATTTTTTATTCTTTTCTGTGGTGTTTTTATAAGCAGCCTTGAAAAGGAAACAAGGCATATAAATGATGCTCTTTGATAGGAAGACATTTTCAATCCTTGCATACAAATATTTTTATCATATGTAACCCCTTTTGGGGTTTAGAGAGCATGGCCCCTTTAAATCTTTTTCCTGGGGGGAGGGGGACAGTGAGAAAAAAGGAGGGACACTCCAGGGGGTGGCGCGGGAGCTCCAAGGGAAAGAGAGGCAGCAGCCCACAGACCCTCACAAAGTGAAGCAGCAGAGAACCTGCCTGAAGCCTGGGAAGGACAGGGCGGCCGATCAGGGACACCCCGGGACAGGAGCCAGGAGGAGCACTGTACCAGGGAGGAATTGCCCAAGAAGGACAGGCCGGATCTGGACCCAGTATCACAGCTGCCCAGAGCTGCATGGGGCTGTGAGTACTGGGGCTTGTGACTCTGCATTGGGAATAAGGAGGGAGGTTGCTAGACAGTGAAGTGGGGAGGTGGTCGCTCTGTGTGGTTTTGCAGAGAGCAGCAGAAGAGGGAACCAAAGGGGTTTATTGGGGAAAAGTTCACTGGCGCCGAAGACGACCAGGAGCACCCAAAACTCACCACTGGACTGGAACTTTGCTCAGGACTCCTGAACTCTGTGTGCAGACACATTGCTCAGGGTCTGCCCTTCCAGACTGTGCTACCACTGGGCCCATGGGGCCTTGGTTTGGCTGCAACCCTGTTCTGCTGCTCCCCCTATATTTCCCCTTGTTGTATTTCTCCTCTCATCCCTCTGTAAATAAATATTTCCCTTTCTTATATCCATTGTACTTTTCCTGTGGGTGTGTGTGTTCACTCTGGGGGGTTTGGAACAGGTGCCCCTGGGGTGGAAGGGATTTCTCCTGCTGCATTCCTGCGCGCGCCTTCTCTTGGCCAGAGCTGCCTGCAGAGCAGACTCCATCTTGGCCACGAGGGCGCTAAAGTTACAATACTTGAAAAAGACATGTAGCTACAGTTAGGAAAGGGCATATTTTTTAAAGGTTATAGCAGGTTCATATCAAGTGAGTCTGGCTCGATTGTTTCGTTACATCAGGTCATTTGGTTTAAATGATTAATAATCCAGCAAGGCCCCTACTTTTATGTAGGAAAGAAGGCTTCAAGCAGAAAAACTTGTTAGAAAGGTAGTGAGTTGAGTTGTTTTGGACAATTTAGTTGTAAATGAGTTGTCTGTATTTCTGAACCTTGCCTTAATTGTCAAAGATGCAGATTAAGCCACTGTTGTCTAAAAATGTAAGTCTCCCCCCCCCCCATGTTTATAGAACCTCTTGAAGTAGTCTGCATTAATCATAGTGAAAGATGGTCAAGAACAGTTATGTTATACAAGTAGGAGTATCTCCAAAGATCTGAATTTTTATAGATAGCTTGATGGGAGAGGCTTTTTGCTTTCAAGGGTCAATAGTAAAATCAGATTTACTAGTCTACATGCCAATCTGAAACACCAGCACCATGTTCTTCAGTACTCTTTGACCTCCACCCTTCATTCCACATTCTGTGTCCTCTCAAATTCTCTGTTGTTCCCTGGTTCATAGAATATCAGGGTTGGAAGGGACCTCAGGAGGTCATCTAGTCCAACCCCCTGCTCAAAGCAGGACCCATCCCCAGTTAGATTTTTGCCCCAAATCTCTAAATGGCCCCCTCAAGGATTGAACTCACAACCCTGGGTTTAGCAGGCCAATGCTCAAACCACTGAGCTATCCCCACTGCCAGGGATTCTCCCTTACTTTCTTGTCTCCTTCCAGACATTCATGCTTCTTGCCCCCTTCCACCACCTATACCAACGTGATCTTCTGACTGATGTTCTGGGAACAAACTTCACATTCTTCCCAGATTATCGGCATGATGACATAAAATAAAGATGAGTTGTATGATTAACCAATATCTGCTACTGCCCCTGCTGTCTTGAATCAACATCTGGAAATTAATTTGGAATATGTACTAGATTAACATCTCATATCATTTGTGGGCATGTATGCCATATACTAATCACTGGCCTAGAGAAAACATTATTTTTAGATATATCTAGAAAACCTGCAGGAAGAATTATCTTTACGGTATGTTACGAAATAGGGAGTCCAGACTCAAATCCCAAAACTTAATCCCATCCTCCTCACCCACCTTGAGCCAGCAGAAGCTGTGAAACCTGCTAAAAGATTGAATTAGATTTGTATCATTGAACAGAGACAACTATTGGGTAATCAAGAGTACTAATCACTGAACTCCAGCTAGAAGGAAACTGTGTATGTACATGTGCAGGGAGAGAAGACGAATACATTACATTAAAAGAATGGGTTTATGAAAGTTTCAGCTCTGATCTTCCGAAATGCCTAGATGCTAGATTTTGTGCTTCAACTGGCGGTAAAATTCTTTACAAAATAGGGTATAATAAAGGATTTATGGATCTTAACAGCAACCTTATGGGGTTAGGAAGACTTGGATTTTGTGAGGGTTGGGGCCCACATTTAAATTTTTTTTTGCCTTTTTATTATTTTCTGTCTGCTTATATATAGAACCTCAACATTCTCATAACATAAATGGTTTTGTTTTTGATTTTTAAAATTAGAACTGGACAATAGACCTCCTCTGGTTTTGTATCCACCACACTGAAAATGGGTTGGAATCCAGGGATTCAAATCAGAGACCCTCCATCATCCCAAAATTCAAAGGGGCTCGGCTTCCAAATTCCTTTTTGGCCCATTTGAAAAACAAATACAGTAATTTGAACCTGCTTCCCAGGGTGTTTTTGTGATTTTAATAATGCCCTCTGTAGATTGGTGTGGTGATGAACTATGAGTCACCTTCAGAAATGTGCAAGTTAGTTTTTCTTGGTATCAGATAATTCCATCTATAAATAGCATTTTTCTTTTCTCATAGCTGTGTTCTATTTATTCTTTTAATCACTGGTTAGGATTAAAAAATGTTTGTAAATATTTCTTGTGGCCTCTTTTTTGTGCCACAGGCATTAATACTGTCAAAATAAGAGATTTTATCTCTATGTAAAGCATGTTTTCTTGGTATTTAACTATGATCCATTGTATAAAATGATAATATTTTATTATTTTTAAGTGAAAATGTGTTGTGGTATTATGCACGCTAAAGCTTATCATTTTTTAAAAAAATCCTAGATGTGTAATGTATAAGAAAGTGGAAATCTAGCTGTACATATCCCTCTGTGTTTAGATTTTAATCAGATTTTATAAAGGTTCAAAATAGGGGGGGATTTTGCTAGTGAAAAAAATTATAATAAACATATGCAAAAGATATAAAGATGGGACACAAACTCTCATAATGAACTTCGTAATTTATCTTTGAATCCGGGAATTTCCTGCACTCCAGCCAAGTGCATTGTCATTAAGCCACAGCCGTACACGGAGCTGGCATGTGAAGAAAATGTCATCGTGTGGTGTGATGACAGATTTGTGTGCGTAAAGCAATTGTCACAAGATGCATTTATTTCATTTTGATAACTTTTTCATTGCTTGCTTAAGAATTGTTTAGAGCACCCTGCAGAGAGCCTGCTATGGTTTTAGTTCTATGAGTTACTTAGAACTTTTTAAAAATTGGGTCACTTAATTAGGTGCCTAAATAAGGGTTTAGGACCCTAACTTTAGGTACCCATTTTTAAAAATTCGGCTATGAACTTTTGTGTTCTGTGCTTTATCATTGTAGCTACTTGAAGCCTACAGGGGGTCTTTACTATTTTGTTAACAAAAAAATTACTACCTAAGAGTAAAGATTGTGTGTGTGTATCTCACAAACTTTTCCGTTGTAATGTGACACAAGCATGCGTGGTATGTTCATGCCCCATATCAAGAGGCCCATACAGGCACGTATATCTTTAACACAGTGTCATGAGGCTGACCTTCATGTGCTTAAATTCCTTTCAGATTCTTCTAGCAGAAGAGCAGATGAAAAGTGTGTAATGGTGTGCCTATGCCTTCTCCACCATTGTTTACAATGTATTATATGGTGTAATCCGTCAGCCAACTTTAATTTCACAAGCTATTCATTGTGTTTAAACAGTGCCTTTCTAATATTAAATATTTATGGAAGTCTTTGGGAAGAATACATTAAAATGGCAGATGGGGGTCATTTCATGCATTTTCTTGATTGAAGATTAGGGACCCCTGTGAATTTGTAGTCTACTTTCAAGGAAAGTTCACAATGTCTGACAACCCAAGGAAGCAAGAATTCCACCAATTCCCAGCACTGTGATTTCAAAAAGCAATGGTTGCCTGCAATCTTCATGCTTCAGCACCTTTCATTTTGAAATCGTTTGCAAGTGCAGTGAAGAATGGTGAACAAAAACATTTACAGTTGTATTGCTTATTAATAATTCAGCAGACTTACAAGTTTTGCACATTAAGATTACTTTACTCATTGATTTTTTTAGCTAGTAAAGCTAAGTGGAAAATCAAGCCTTTGATATCTGTCCAATTGAGAGGTGTACGTTCAGCAGCACTCTAATGACCTGGGACTTCTGCTGTGAGGCTATAAGCATACCATGCTGGGAGGGTAGGGGGAAAGCGTGAGTTTACCAGACTTGTGGCATGTTAGATATGTCATGAATGAGGAGACATGATGAAGATGGCTGTTTCTTCTTCTCTGTTAGTTTATCTTGTTTTTCATTTTGTTGACTTGTGTTGTGAGCTATTTTAAACTATAATGGCAAAACTGGTGATTATACTCAGCTTGGTTCCCCCCTTCCCCCCCCGCACACACACGTATGTGTTTTCAAGTGCTTGATGTAAGAGGAAAAATAATTAAGATGTTGTGTTATTTACCTAAATGCAAAACATTATTGTTTTTAATCAAATTTCATGAGTGGAGCCTGTCATTGGAAAATTGGACCTTTTTACTAAGAAAGATGTAGTTACCTAAATATGTTACTATCCTCCAGAGGGGACCTATGCTCTGTTTTGTTGTTTTGTGGAATTACTCAAGATTAATTTCCCTTGCCAGGCATATTTAGATCACCTTGATTGTGTCATTTTTTTCATTTAAACAACATTTTACACTTATTTAATAATCCATGAATGATAGGTGTTTTACTCTAGGTGCAGGCAATTGAATTTTCTGGCCAAAAAGTGTATTTGGTGATAGTGTTTTCAAGCTTTACATGCCATGTAATGTGTATGAGTGGTTATTTATTGTTTTATACATCACCGACAGGTGGTGGGCACTTCAAGAGGTAAGAAGGCAAAGCTTCTGCTCCAAGGAGCTTGTAATCTAAACGGACATCCTCAGCAAAGGGTATAGCGTGCAGAAACACAGTGTATATAAACAGTGAAGGCTATATAGAAGGGTGCTGAAAAATGGTGTTGCTGCTAAGCTGTTAATGATGCTTAAGCTGTTACAGTTGCTCAGTGCTTCTGTTCTTGGAGCTCTGGTGTTATCAACACTAGTAGAGAGCACAGCCTGCTAATTCAGCAGACCTCAGTGTTGCTCATAGAGAGAGACTCAGAGAGAAGGTCCCATAGAGAGAGACCACAAGCATGGTTTGGTGACAAAGGCACTCAGCCAGGTTTATTGCCCTCAAAGCACAGTGCTAACGACTCACATAACTTGCACAAGAACATTAACATAGGACTTCCCCGTGGCAAGGAGTGACTCAGTCAGCAGCTGGAGTTTCTGCTGTCCCCTCAGCCACACAAAGGGTTAAGGCAAGATACCCTGGCATTTATAGACAAACAACTGGGATAAACAACTTTCGCACCATCTTACATATTTCATGACTTTTTTTGTTACTTCCCCTTGTTCCTGGTATCTTGAGACAACATCCCTATTCATTATTCTGTTACACCCCAGTCTAGTACAAGATAAGATCGTTTATCTGTACTAGCTTTCTGAAATATATTTACATAAATACACAGTGTCTGGTATTTAGGTGTGCCTGTTTTAACAACTCTAGCAGCAACTTTGCCAAGTTTAAGTACTGGGCAGTGAACTTGTAAGCATCTGCTTTAACACATGCCCTGACTTTGGTTCACAGCCTCTGGTTCAGGCCTCAAGTCTTGCACCTGGCCCAGTGCTTCAGGCTCTCTCTCTCTCTCTCTCCTTGTCCCCCGTATTTTATCTGTCATCCCGGAAAAGCATAATGCATGGACTGAAGATGATCCAGTGGGCGAAACACTGTTATTTGACCATTTTCTTTACCCATTCATGCCCTTTGTGTCCAATGGTCTTCGCATTTCCTTCAGTCAGTTGTTCTTAGTCCCATATAGTGGGCCTAGGAATGTTAGGTCCAGTACTTTAGTTGAAAAGTGTAGTTTAAAATTTATTTTGAAAAACTGGGATAGGCACTATTACAGTATGCACCTCAGGACTATGTACATGAGGAGTTAAACAAAAATGTGGAGTAGTGACATCACAAATGTGGCCTTCATATATAATTTTTTTGTAATTAGTTACTACACCGTATTGTCCATCCGTGGTATAGGTTGCCCTTTTTGCTGGCTGTCACCATCTGGTAACCTTTGCTCAGTGAGAGACAGGAGTGGCTAGCTTTTCTGTTCCATTGGATTGACCTCAATCATTGTGACCACACACTAGAGTTGTAATGTCAACAACATTACTGGCATAACATGCCATGTGTGGTGCTCTTTAGATTTGCATTGCTCTGTGATACATCAGTAGTTGATGTAGATTTTGTTGTTTTTTGTATATGCTGTATATCCTCCTTTTCTGCTACCCAGCGCATCTATACCTCATCAAACTCTGTGGAGATATTTAGGGAGGGAATTAGGGGATTCCCTAGCTTGGAATTTTCTCCCATCACAGATTGCGTCCCTACGAGTGGACAGCTTGTCTCCTACCAAATCAGTGGTCGAGGTCACCAGTGTAGAAGACACTGAAGAATGGTGTTGTTGCTAAGCCGTTAAGGCTGCTTAAGCTGTTACAGCTGCTCAGTACTTTTGCTCTTGGAGCTCCGGTGTTATCAGCACTAGCAGAGAGTATAGCCTGCTAATTCAGCAGACCTCGATGTTATGTATAGAGAAAGATACAGGCACAGTTCGGTGACAAAGGCATCAGCCAGGTTTATTGCCCTCAAAGCACAGTTCTGACGACTCGCACAACTTGCACAAGTACATTAACACATGAGTGGTCTTGTGGCAAGGAGTGGCACAAAAGTTTCTGCTGTTCCTTCAGTCACACAAAGCGTTAAGGCAAGGTACCCTGACACGTATAAACTGAGACAAACAACTGGAATAAACAACTAGTGGTTTGAGCATTGGCCTGCTAAACCCAGGGTTGTGAGTTCAATCCTTGAGGGGGCCACTTAGGGATCTGGGGCAAAAATCAGTACTTGGTCCTGCTAGTCAAGACAGGGGGCTGGACTCGATGACCTTTTGGGGTCCCTTCCAGTTCTACGAGATAGGTATATCTCCATATATTAACTTTTGCACTACCTTATGCATTTCATGACATCTGTTTACCTCCCCTTGTTCCTGATATCTTGAACATAACATCCTTATTTGTTGTTCTGTTAAATCATCTTATCTTGTACTAGATTGGTGTGTAACTAGCCTTCTGAAGTATATTTACTTAAATACCCAGTGTCTAGTAATTCTTACAAATGGCTATGTTTTAACAATGCTAGCAGCAACTTTGCCAAGTATATGTACTGGGCAGTGAACTTGTAAGCATCTGCTTTAATACATGCCCTGACTCTGGTTCACAGCCTCTGGTTCAGGCCTCAGGTCTTGCACCAGGACCAGTGCTCTCTCTCTCTGCTACAGGCTAGTGTGCACATTTTGTTATTTCCCCAGTTTTGTTTTGTTTTGCTTGAAATAAAAGTTCTATTTCATCTTTGTTTAATACTTCTGTAAGTGTTCAAGAAGGAATTTTTAAAAAGGGACATGAAGGGAGAAAGGAGTGGGGTCATGCTGCCCTTGGGCAGGGAATGTGTTTCAAATATAGGAGTTGCACAGAAGGTTCAGAGCTGAGTGGAAGGTGTGCACATGTTGAAATAAATATCCAGGTGAATGTGCAATTATTACATCATACATTCTCTTAAAATTCTCAACACTGTAGACAGCAATACAAAATTGCAAATGCTAAGAGGTCACCAGAAGGTTTGGTTGGTCTGATACTATAGTGTTTAGGAGATAATTAGGGTTGGAAATGATTTGTTGGGTCCAGTGCCTGTCCTCAGAATGAAGATTTATGTGCAGAAATATAAGTATATGCCTAGTTGTGCATTTACATGGATTA
Source organism: Terrapene triunguis (assembly GCF_002925995.2). Lineage (NCBI taxonomy): Eukaryota > Metazoa > Chordata > Testudines > Emydidae > Terrapene > Terrapene triunguis. The sequence continues at coordinate 9,314,551 of NW_020664409.1, forward strand.
TCCATGCTTGGGGGCATATCCTGGCCCACCAGTCATTCCACGTAGGTTTAGAAAAACCAACAGGCAGCAAATGGGGGCAGTTTCTTTTCCGCACCAAAAGAAAGGAATATGGAGGATAGTAAAAAAGCAAAGAGTTTGTGCAGGGTGAGGGATACTTATCCCCAGTGCTCCATGGGCTTCTGTCTCCAGTAATGTGGATGATTGGGGGGGGGGGGGGGGGGGGGAAAGGGGGGGGGGGGGGGTGTGCGGGGGGGGATTGCAGTGTGCTCTGTGGATCTACTGTTGTCTAGCCAAATATTCTGACCCAAACCAGGACATACTTCCCTAAGAGAGGACACAGCTACTGCAAATCCGAGGCGTGGCTTCACTGGCATATGGCCAGGAACAGAGAGTGTCCCAAGCCCAGTTACCTCCAGTTTGTGGAAACAAGGAAGAATATTTGGTCCCTGATGTGCACTTAAATTAGCCAGAGAAATAGCATACTGTATGTGAACCATAAACTATTTTTACTCATTCATAAATTCTTTATTTCTTCATGAAATTTCCTCCATACATTTAGAAAGCTCATGCAGTCCTCTCTGAGGACTCTGTTCATGCCATATTTGAAGTTTTGAATGTTAACATTTTTCTCAGTTACCTGAATGCAGTAAAGAATCAGTAAAATGTTCTTGAATATTAAAAACTTTTTTATAGTCAGAGATTTTTTTTAAATGGCAGATTGAATATTCTTGAAAAAAATGTGGTTTTGGGCTGAGATCAAGCCTCAGAAAAATCATCCTCAAAGGTAAATTTTGGAGGGAAGTTGTTCAGAATGAAGTCCTTTTTCAACCACAATTCTAGCGTTGTTGCTATAATATATTCAACTATAAAATGTAGAAGTGCTGCAAATAAGTGACTGGCAGTTGCCTCAGGCAGAAATTTTAACTGATGCAATGAGATAAAAGTAATTAAGAAACATGTAGACTGATGGGTAATTAAATCCATGGGAAGCATTTTGTAACTAATTACAATGTTCTAATCACAGATTGCTTTCTATTTGTCAAGGTAAGTGTATATAATTATACAGTTCCTGTTTTCTTTCATCTAAAATCATCCCAGTTGGGTGAATATTTTTTTAAGCAATCCAAAGCCTCTGAATTTTTGGCAGTTCATTTTATTGGATAAAGTAGACAAGGTGGCGGTCATCTTGTTTTTTGATTCCAGGTGGCACAGCTGCCTGCATCTATTGTTCCTCTTTTCTCCTGTGCTTGTTAGTTAATTCTGTGGGACAGATCGTTCTTGGTTTGTTTGTTTTTATCACATTTATACCTGTAGATATCCAACTCTATTCTGATAAATGCCACCATATTGAATATCTCAATGCATGAATGTCCTCATCTTCCTCAGTCGTCCATGTATAGTCATTTTTGGAGCTGATAAGGATTTTTTTTTTTTTTACTAGGAAAAGTGGTTTATGGTATTTTCAACCTTTTTTCTAATGTATCACTTCAGCTTGATTTTATTTGGTTATATTTTAGTGCAGGGAGGGAGCATAGTCTAGAACTTGACCAGCTAAATCAAGCTACAGAAGTCATGTTGAGGTTGGGCTTACCTCGCACGTGTTATGTAAGCTCAACCAAAAATTGACCATTTTTCCTAGTTAGCACAATGCAGAATAGTTGCTAGCTGGTGGAAATCCTGCCTACCTGTGGAATTCCGGCCACATATGTTACTATTTTATTACAAGTTCCTGAAGATTATGTAAAATGCTTCCTTATCCTCCAATTACCATCATAAATTCACTGGATTTTTTTTCGAAGTGCAAAAGGATTTGGGGCTTTTAAAGTAGCTTTTTCCATTTTTTTAAATAGAAAACCTATGCGATCATTAAGGTTTTTTATTTTTTCCCCTTTCTAACACCTTGATGAACTGTTGAAGTGTGTTACTGAAAGCCATGTAGGTGTAAGTGTAGGAGCAGGATTTTATAATTGTACTATGAGAATTTGATTTTATCCTGCCAGCCACCCTTTTTGAATAGCAGAAAGGAATGACAGACCAAAACAACTAATTATGGTCACCTTTTTGTTTTAGGATAAGTTATAATGTCTACTATGGTTTCCTATATGTATTACAAATTAGGCACTCTAGTTAAATATACATTTCTTTGTTTTAAGGTTTTAGTAAGTAAAAGACAGGATCTTGTATTGTATCTGTTAAGGAGATTAGAGAAAAGTTTGAGGGCCTGAAGCCCCAATGTGAATTGTTTTAGTTATAAGATTTAGCAAGGCTTGATTTACAATGTATTCTGCTGAATATACAATACTGCTGTCTGTATACCTTTGAAGGTTTCTGTAAGAGATTGTTTGTGTAAATAAGGAATGGATGCATCAGGAAAAAATAAGGTGTAAAAGCCATCACAGATGTCCAGATGGTCAAGAAAAAGTGAAAGACTTGGAAAGACCAGGACACAATCAAAAAATATCCATTGTGTCCAATGCTAAACATGTTAGCAGCATTGACGACCTCAGAGGTGAGGCAGGCACCCCCGAAGGCAAGACAACAAATAGAAGATAACGATGGGAAGCCTGACAATAACCATCAAATGATAACACCACTTAAGGACTAATGATTACAGAATGACATTGCAAAATGCATGGACTCAAATGGGAATTTACAACTATAAAGCTGGGGTGTTTTGCCATGGAACTCTGGGTTCAGTCCTGTAAAGCCTCGGAGCATCGGATCGCGACCGACAAGAGCCCAGCTCCTCACTCGTGCTCAATCTAACTGGCCATTAGATTGACTCGAGCTACAACAGACTGGTAACTATAAACATCAACTGGCAGGACTCTGTGTGTGTGTGTGTGTGTGTGTGTGTGTGTGTGTGTGTAACTAAAAAACATATGCTAACGGTTGTATTTTCAATAAATGCAGTGTTTTAACCGTCTCCTATAAAAGATCTCGTGTGCTTTGTATAGCATAACATAAGAAGAAGTAATTATGGTTAAGATTTTGCCAATATTAACTTATATTTTGCCAATAGTCATCCTAAATGTGGAAGTGTTTTTTTTTAATTTTTATTAAGGATTGATTAGTACAGTGTAGACAAGTTTTATTCTGTAACCATTATGAAATCCGCTAGGGTTGCACTACATATATATACCCACAATATTTTAAGATAATATTTGTATGGTATTTAAACTTACACATAATTCATTACTGGCCTGTGTTTCTTTTGATCCATATACTTGCCTATACTGCCTATTTATTTTAGTCTTTCCATTCAAGATGCATTTGGCATGCAGCATTATTGCAAATCTTCTTTCTAGTTGTACTTTTTTCCTTTGCATATCCCATTAAAAACACACTTTAAAAATGTTGTGATAACTGCCATTTTTGAGAAAGTGAACTGGACAGCTGCATGTTTTGTGGCCTCATTTGATCTGGTATAAAATTCTAGTTGGATTTGATGGATATGAAAGCGAATAGAGAAAATAGACAAAAAGGCTATGTCTACACTGTACTTTCGTCGGTAAAACTTTTGTCGCTCAGGGATGTGAAAAAACCACACCCCAGTCTGACAAAAGTTTTACCAACAAAAAGTGTCGACAAAGAGCAGCTACACTGCGTACCTCAAAGCAACACCGCTGTAACGGCACAGCTGTGCCGCTGTAAGGTGCACAGTGTAGGCATAGCCTAATTCAGTACTTTGGCTGACTAGTTATGGGAAGGAACAACAATACTGACATTCATTGGGACTGCTTGGAGGAGCAAAAGGATGGGGAGAAACATAGACTGACCTAGTACTGCAACTGAAGCTAATTATCTGGTTTTCGTTCTGCAGTGGGGAATTGATTGTTGATAAAGAGATTTTTCTGTCAGTGGTCTTATTCCCACCTTCAGAGTGAAGTGATACCAAGAGAGAGAATTACTTGTCAGAATTTCGTTCTAAAAAGACAGCACGCTAAGAGAGAAGAGATCTCATAGGGAATAACTAGTCCAGAGCAGTGTGTCTGCCTGCAAGTATCATGTACTATAAGTTTTTCATTTTTAATGTCTAAATCTGTGACGTAGTGATGTGATTTAAAAAAATGCATAAAGCAGATGTTTTAAAAGGATGTTTTACTAGACAGAATAACCAAATGCCCTCTTACTAGGTCACAAGCAGATATGGAAAGGAGAAATCTGTCTGACTACTGTGTTTTCAGTAGTAGAAATAGAAACAAGGTAAAGTCAATCTATTTTGTAATTCAATTTGTTGTTAGATCCCTTCATGAATGGAGAAAATTGCTTGGAAAACTTACTTTATTGTTTTAAAATGTATGTATGTATGTGATATGTTGCAAAGAGTATCTCCCATAGATGATGTAGCTATTAAGTATTTTTAATTTGGAACAAAGCTAATTAAATGTTTTTCCTAGCATGAGACAGAGAATATTTATTCTGATCATTCAAGCACCAACAAGTAATATTAGTGCAGCACAGCGTGACTTGACTCATCTCAGTGTGGCACAGATGTAGGGTGGGATTTTCAAAAGTGCCCTAATGACTTCAGAGCACAAGCCCTGTTGAGTTTCACTGAGACTTGTGCTCCTAAATCAGTCACTCAAGTGCATTTGAAAATCCTATTGGTGATGGATAGAAAGAGGAATGAATAATATATAGTGGCTGCCCAGAAATTAGTTTTAAGTTGTTCCACCTGTACCTATGACAGGTATTCTAAATGCATAAATACCAGGAAAAAACAGAGTTTGAATCTGTGTTTTGGCATAAATATAATCTTGTTTTTAAAAATTTTTAAGTAAAAGGTTCCAGATTGCCAATTCTGGAGAATGAAGTTCTGTTTTGCCATAGAATAGATATAGTGGGATGGCAGCAGTGCAAACTTCCTCTCACTGTTGCATCACCATGCCACAGCAGTCTTCTTCAACAACCAAAGCGAGGGTAGTTTAACCTCTGGTTAGCCTTTAGTATCTTTTCCAACAAGGCAAGGGTTCCAGTTATTGATATTTGTCTATTCAGAACTTGATGCAGACTGCCAGATGGTTTTATATAGACCACCAAAAACCTTCTTAGATACATATAGTCATTACTATTCTGCACTGAATTCAGGTTATTGATTTTTGAGGTCAAGGGCACGATTTACCAATGCCCTGAGCCAACCACAGTCCCCCAGTTGTAGCACTGCCTACAGTAAAAACATTCACATTTTTTCCCATTGATTTAATTCAGACTGAAATTCCTCTTTTTGACCATAGCACAGTCTTGTGGAAGTAAAGTGCTGGTTGAACGTTTTTTCAATATAAATATTTTAAGCTCTCATGCCAGGATTTTCCAAAATGGGTGGCTGCAATTAGACTCCTAAATCCTTATTTAGGCATCTGTTTTTCAAATTCCTCAGTTCCCTGCAACTCCCATTGAAGCCAGTGAGATCTTTGAAAACCAATGGCTTGCTATGCAGTCTACAGGCTGTACAGCATCTTGGTGATATGTAGAGCTTTTTGTGTATTGAAATATTTTTTTTTAACATTCTTCCAGGGTATTTTTGCTGGATGGTTGAATATTAACACCCTGCAACCCATGTGAAGTGATAGGTGTTAAAAGTAGGAAATGTCACTAATACTGTTAGGATTGCTCTGTAAACTGCAGCATTAAATTTTTAATTTTTTTATAAAATTGGCTTGCAGTGCAAGAAACTTGTATGTCCTTTATTGGAAGAAAGATCGTAAAAGCCTTTCAAATGTCAAAATGTATCATCTTGTTTATTATGAGGTTTAAGTTAAGCTGTATAGAAAGGTGTCTGTACTAGATGGTCAGTGCTGTTTTTCACATTGACAACATAGGTGGTCCTAAATGTTTCCATTATCGCCATAAATAAATATTAACAGCAGAAAATACTCTGCTGATGGTCAGCACCATGGGTAATTGGTGTTGAGGATGGCAAAGTTTAGGTCAGACCAGCATCCCACTGCTGGTTTCGCAATTACAAACCAGAAATAAAGGCTCGCAGCCAGCCAAGTAAGTTTAGCCAATGCTTAGTAGTAAGGCACCAAGTCTGTAAGACACCCAAGCATTTCTGAGGCTCTCGTAAGCCAAGCCAGATGGTGCTCAGCTATAAAGTTGATTGATATTTATTCTAAGAAAAAATATTTATAAAATAATGCTTTTCTTACAGATTATCTTGCATTTCATAGAATCATAGAACATTAGGGTTGGAAGAGACCTCAGGAGGTCATCTAGTCCAATCCCCTGCTCAAAGCAGGACCAACACCAACTAAATCATCCCAGCCAGGGCTTTGTCAGTCCTGGGCCTTAAAAACCTCTAAGGATGGAGATTCCACCACCTCCCTAGGTAACCCATTCCAGTGCTTCACCACCCTCCTAGTGAAATAGTGTTTCCTAATATCCTAATAACCTAGACCTCCCACACTGCAACTTGAGACCATTGCTTCTTGTTCTGTCATCTGCCACCACTGAGAACAGCCTAGCTCCATCCTCTTTGGAACCCCCCCTTCAGGTAGTTGAAGGCTGCTATCAAACTAAATAACTCCAGTTCCCTCAGCCTCTCCTCATAAGTTATGTGCTCCAGCCCCCTAATCATTTTCGTTGCCCTCCACTGAACTCTCTCCAATTTGTCTACATCCCTTCTGTAGTGGGGGGACCTGGGTCCCTAATCCATGAACTATTGGAATTCATTTACAAAACTTTTCTTAAACATTACATGAATATATTGTCTCATACTATAGAATTAGAATTTATAATCCCTATTCCATGATGAGATATCTTTGAGCTATTATGTATCTTAATTAAAACTATCTTTAGGTAGGTTTTTTCCTCAAAAAGCGTTTTATCAAAAAAATCCGATTTAAAAAAAAAAATTTAAATCATTGATTTTTATCCACTGTGCTTTTGAGAGAATGCTTATATCGGTTAAATGTGTTTTTAAAATATTTGTAAGGATGTTTCCGTACATTGGCCCATGCTCTGCCTGTGGAGAGACCTGTGCTCACACTGAGAAGGCCAGTGAAATCAGTTGGATTCCATGCAGATAGATCAGCTTGTAGGGAAAGGGTCTATAACAGCGGTTCTCAAACTGTGGTCCAAAGCGCTTTACAATAGTCATCTAATGGTACAAACAATATTTGGAAAGATTGTTAAGTGGTCCGCCGAGACCCTCAGCAATTTTCAAGTGGTCCACGAAAAGAAAAGTTTGAGAACCACTGGTCTAGAATTCACTTATTGCTGTGATAGCTGTCTTGTGTGACATTAACAGATATGGTGACTTAATTTTGCTATTAATTTAAGATTGTAGAGGTAGAAGAATGCCTTATCCTCCAAATGTCTTAATTGTTTTTTGAGACAGAAATACTTAGTCTTAGATGTGCTGGTTCTCCCCTGCCACTGAAGTCCAAAAGTGGTGGTGAAGGAAGGACTAAGCATCGGGGGGAGGGATAGCTCAGTGGTTTGAGCACTGGTGTGCTAATCCCAGGGTTGTGAGTTCAATCCTTGAGGGGGCCACTTAGGGATCTGGGGCAAAATCAGTACTTGGTCCTGCTAGTGAAGGCAGGGGGCTGGACTCGATGACCTTTTGGGGTCCCTTCCAGTTCTATGAGATAGGTGTATCTCCAAAACTGGACCCAGTACTCCAGGTGTGGCCTCACTAGTGCCGAATAGAGGGGAATAATCACTTCCCTCGATCTGCTGGCAATGCTCCTACTAATACAGCCCAATATGCCATTGGCCTTCTTGGCAACAAGGGCACACTGCTGACTCTCATCCAGCTTCTCGTCCACTATAATCCTCAGGTCCTTTTCTGCAGAACTGCTGCTTAGCCAGTCGGTCCTCAGCCTATAGCGGTGCATGGGATTTTTCCGTCCTAAGTGCAGGACTCTCAGATTTCTTTTGGCCCAATCCAGGGCCTGTGATCTGGAAACTTCAGTTAGTTGTCCGAAGAAAGCCTCGTCTACCTCCTACTTCTGATCCAGTGGTCTATAGCACACGCACATCTAAACATCACCCTTTTTGCTCTCCCCTCTAAATTTAACCCAAATATAACTTATATGTATCTGATGTGACTGGCAACATTTCAGCAACTGGACTCTTGCTGAGACTTGACACTTCTGTAAGACACAATGCAGTTTGTGTCTAGCATCCCAGACCTTTCTGTTTTGGGATCCTATTTTTAATAAGGCAAACACTTTAATATGAGTTCTCCTTCTCTGAATCAATAGCAATTTTTCATTTTTTTAGTGGGAGGTGTTACATTGTTTATCCAAACTACAATGGAGTGGGTTTTTTGCTCTTACTTTGCATCAGAGTTTCAGTCCATCCTATTGTAAGCTCATGTTGCTCACTAGTATTCACTGAAAAGCCACCAGAAGTTCTTGTGTGAATAGACAAAAATTAAAATAACCATTTCTTGATGCAAAATTAAATGTGCATTTGCTCCAACCTGTCATCAGATTTCTGCACGCAAGTCTGGCAGATAAACACATAATCATCTAGAGGTAATCTACACTAGCAGCCTTACATTAGTGCAGCTGCACTGATGCAGCACCACCGCTGTAGCGTGTCTGGTGAAGAAGCTCTTTGCCAACAGGAGACAGCTCTCCCACTGGCATAATAAATCCACCTCCATGAGAAGAAGTAGCTATGTCGGTGGAAGGCGCTCTCCTGTCGGCATAGCACTGTCCACACCGGTGCTTAGGTCGGTGTAACTTATGTTGCTTGGTGGCTTATTCACACCCCTGAGCAACTAAAGTTATACTGACGTGAGTAGTAGTTTAGCCCTGGCCTTAGGGGTACCATAGAAAATTTTGGTTTTCAAGGATTGCTATTCAAACTGACTAAAAGACTTCTAAAGCAGGGTATTTACACATGAATTTCATGCATTTTAATTTTATCTGTACTGCTAACTCCACACTGTGTACCTGATTTCATACTGGGGAGGGAGAGAACATAAATATATAGTGGTGGTGATTAACGAATAAATATTTTTTGAGTTTGGGAAAACTACACAACTCAGTCACTCACACTGCAGTTTAGGAATTATTTGTTTGAGCTATGGCTCTATTACATTAATTATAAAATTAAAGAGGAGGATAGCTAGGTTAGTTGATACAGTAAGCTGGGTTTTCACTTTCAATCTTTTGATTTAAATCCAACTTCCCTGAGGCTGCTAGTGAGAAATTTTCCAAATCCAAAATCCTCTGCATAATTGTTCAGCACAATTTAAAAAGCTTGTGTGGCTTCTCTCATGAGAGAAGCAGTGGCTGAATTATTTCTCAGCTCTAGAAAATGGTGGCTCCTGGAAATTAGGCTTAAGGTTATTGACAAGGCAGGGGTTTTGGGGGGTGGGGTGGGGGAGAGGGCGAGTATGTGTTGTGGCTAAATTCATTGAAACAGACATGAAAATAAAATTAGGAGCATCAGATATTCTGAATGTTTGTTCTGTCATGCATGGAAACAAACATACACAGAATGTATAGAAAACTATTACTCTGGAGGTATGCATTCAAGCATAATGAATTGTTTGGGGCCCTAGTAAATAAGAATATTGACAGGTTTTATTAAGTTATGTAACTGGCCATTAATATTGATTTTTGTAGCATTCTATTATTTAGATATAGGAATAATCAAACTAAAATATAGTTTTATAAATAATTATATTTATAAGAAGCAAATTGCTAAGGTCTGTAGTTTAAAATAGTAATTGCATACATTTCATAAGCAAACAAAAGTTTTATTTAAATAAAAATTAGGTTAAAGACATCTGATTCCATGTAGATGTAGACAGGAGGACCCAATTAACCTTATCAGGATCTAACAGCCCAATTCCTAGCGAGTGCCCATCCTATGGTGTTTAAAAAAAAATGAACAAGTAGGCTCACAGTCTATTCAATAGTTCTCTCCTCTTTCAGAAAAAAGTGACTAATTCAAGTTAATACACTGTAACTAAGATTGGTGTTGGAATAATACTTCTAAATCTAAATATATGAGGGGAACCTCATTGTAATCTCGCATTAATTATTGATAATATGTACAGCATTGGAAAATAAATACATTTCTTTTGAAAGAGGTTATAAAAGTTTTCGGTATATTTTTCTGTGCCGGTCTCAGGTTAGTACTGAGTAATACCATCATTTTTCTAATTTCTGTTTGAATTCATGTGTTCCAATAGATTTTTTTAAAAGGCTTTTTCATTCTGGCACCAAAACATGCAGTAAATGGGTTGAGGTGCTGTAGTTAATTCCAGAGGTTTGTAGATTCCACGGAAGCATTTTCATCCATTCGGTCATAATTTTTTTCACCACAATGCATGATCAGATCCAGTTCATATTTAGTGCATCCCATTTGTTTCTCCTTGGGAGAAAAAGTAGTTTAAAAACATCATATAATTGAACTTTTGTATTCTTGTACAAGTTAAAAGAGAGAAGGGGATGTAAGATATGTTAGAAAAATATGTGTAGAAAGATATCTTTAATTAGAATTGCCTTATTTCCATTTTCATGAATTAACTAAGCACCCCTGACTTCAAGCTCTGCCACTAGATATCCTGGCTATCCTAATATTGTTTAAACAATTTTTGGACTTAAAAACAATGTACCTGAGATGCACTGATTCTTTTGCAGCCTTGAACAAATGATTGCATACACTATATACTTTTTCAGCTGTTATTGATCAGGAGTGGTCCATTATGTAGATCTATATTTAGATTCCTTACCTAGTGGTGGTACACATCATGATCATTAATATAGATGTGTGTACTACAATGTTTTAAAGAGGGTTTATGCATAATTTCTTATAACAATCCATTCCTATATGCAAAGATTCACCCCTTCAAGCTATCAGATCATATACCCTTTTAAAACTGAAGGTTTTTTTTTAATGTTTATAACTATCTGATTTTGACACTTTTTAAAAGTTCAGTATTTTTTGCTTAAGCCTTCTCAGAAAGCTACACTGATTGTTTTAAAACTAGGTTATTTAAAGAGTTTGTTCATGGGCCTGTGAATGCTACATTTCAACCATGAATTAATTTTCATGTCCAAATTACAAAACCACTAAAAAGTGGATTGACTACAGAAATGCTAACCCAACATTACTGTTAATGTTGAAAGGCACAAAAAGTTAAGCTTCTGAAAAATTTTTTCTTAAAAAAATTACCAATAATTGGGGGAGGGAGACGTATAATCCAAAAAAACTTCAGTCCATACTATTGGCTCTTCAACATGATGCTCTGTTTCATGAAATATCCCCAATGAGTCGTCTTTCTAGTCTTCCTGACAACTCCAATATTTGGACTGGAGAAAATTTAACAAAATCCTGCTCTATCAATAGTACTTATCAAGAACAGAATTCTTGTTAATTCACAATCCTTCCTGCCCACAAAGAGCCAAGGTACATTTGCTAGGATCTTTTAAAGTGTCTTTTCTGAAATCTCCATGCTTAAGATTATAAGACAGCTACCAGCTTGTGGGAGTAAGAAATTTCTCCAGTTCTGTTGTTGTCTAGTATAAGGTTTCTTGCATCTTCCCCTGAAACATCTGGTAGACAGAAATCACTGACAGAGCTAGGATACTGGTCTAAATGAGCCATTGATCTGTCTCACTATGCTATTCCATATTTCTGTGTCAGTTTCATGCATGCACCCACAATAAACTCAACCCCCTCAGAAGCTCTTCTCCTCCCCCTTTGGTCACCTCAACACACACACATACACATACACACACACACACTCTAATCACTTATAAATTGGTGTTTGTTACCCTGGTCATGGCAGCCTGGTCATGTCTCCTAAAACAGGGCCATTGTCGAGTGACATGAGGTGCTTTTGACTAAGCAGCATTGCCAGCTCAGGAAGCAACAGAGAGGGTAATGGTATCCTGTTTCTGTGCTGGGAAGTGGCATTTGAAGTGTTAAGGCCTGGTTTGGAAGAGGCATCTTTCAGCATTAGGGAATATCTTTTTAAAAGAAGGTTTTAAGGCATGTGTGTTAACTTTTTGTCCTATCTTCTTTAATGGTGTCCCCATGGCTGCAGTAACGCAGATGTGCTGCTGTTATAAAATTAGAATAGCATAATATCTTCTAAATGTTTTTTTTTTCAAAATGCGAGTTTTTATGATAATACAAAGGTTCATGTCTACCGTGTTTGCCTTTCACAGCAAATTGGATGTTGAAGTATTTCTAATGGATGTAAGAAACAGATTATGGTCATTTTCAACACAGAGTGAGATGGCCCTATATAACATTGGAAGACATGTATAAATTAAAAATAAAAAGGCCAACAAAGAGGTGTATTTTTCCAAGAAATATTATGCTCTTGAGACTTTACTTTGTTGTATAGAATAAACAAGTATTTTTGTCAGTGATTGAATTGTTGTTTGAATTCCACTGTTGAGCAGATGAAGCATCTGTACTGTGGATTTTTGTTTAAATGAAGATTTCCAGGTAGAAGTTAATCTTTTTAATTTTGAGTTAATTTGTATTACTATGTTAACACATAACCAGTTCATCAAAAGGTATATTCAAATGCAGAATGAGAATTAGTGTTGTAAGAAAAAAATACATTAACACACTGTAGATAGATAGTCATAGAAATTCAGTGATTGGACTCTCTGCCTCAGCCCCTCCCGCCATACTCCTATTCAAAAGGATCCTCTGAAATTTCCAGTTCTTGCTCCCTTTTCTTCCGCCAAAGACTCACCTTCCTTTTCGTCATCAGAAATACTGATTGCTGTGGTCTTCTCCTTTCCCAGTGTTTCCTGAAAATGGACTGGGGGAGTCAGAATATTTCAGGATGCTTGTGTGGGGTCAAGGGAGAGGATTAATTTGTATGAGATGAGATGCAGAATCCTTGATACCACTCATACACACACTACAAATGTGCCACACCATGTCTGCAGCTAGAGACTCCTCAAAAGCCACCCATCTTTCCTCCCTGCTCCTGCTGTGCCCCCTGATACATGTACAGGGCTATGAACCAGCCCAAGTTTGTCTTCAGTGCTCCAATAGGACGTGGCTTGACCTCGTTTGAATAAACGGATGTATTCCACCCACAGTAGAGTGTAGCTTTCTAATGCATGGGGAAAGTGGGAGTGAGAGAATCATAGAATATCAGGGTTGAAAGGGACCTCAGGAGGTCATCTAGTCCAACCCCTTGCTCAAAGCAGGACCAACCCCCAGACAGATTTTTGCCCCAGATCTCTAAATGGCCCCCTCAAGGATTGAACGCACAACCCTGGGTTTAGCAGGCCAATGCTCAAACCACTGAGCTGTCCCTCCCCCCTGGCAGAGCTACCAGAGAGGAGAGAAGATATGCGGAGTGAGAGAGTCAGCAAAACCAGGTGAAAGAGCAAAAATGAATTAAAAAAAGGAATAAACCCACAAAAAATATAGGCAAAAAAGGTGTGAATGAGCAAATGGACAGGAAAAAGGAGAGAGATCAGGGGTCAGGGAAAGGAATGAGGAGGGATGAGATAGTTGTACTCCAGTATTCACCCTCCAAACCACTCCAGCAAAGAAGACTGGGAATTGTTTTTCTGTCCAGTCAGAGAAGGGCAGCAGGCCCCAACACCTGGGTCTTGTTGGGTGCAATATATGGCCAGGATGTTTTAGCAGGCAGTTGTCAGGCCCAATTGTCTAGTTGAATCTACTAAACTTAGCATCCCCTATACTCTAGATCTATGCCATGTTCTCTTATTGTCTCTCCCTGTTACCTTGGGCTGTCATGAACTCCTACTTCTCTATCTATAAGGAATTTCCTGGCTTGAGGGACAAACTCAGTCTTCATTTGGGAGACAGAGTTCCTTTCTCCCCCACCCTCCAATCCTCTTTTATATTGTCATCAGCATCTAAGTGCTCTTACCACCTCAAAGTTGTGAGAAAGCTTTAATGTAGCTTTAATGGTCCCTTGAGGAGACCAATCAGTAGGGGAATTCCCCCCAGTTTTCTTGACTGAGATGAAGGGGGCAGGCTGGTCCCTTTATATTGGCCACAGTTACCTCCTTGCTTCCTGGGAGAAGGAGTCATAACTCCTATCATAAAGTACTTTGCTGTCTAGTATGGGAGGAGAACAGGTATGACATACAGAAGAATTGATCATAAACTTTCCCTTATTACAAGTACTTTTTCATGCTGCATTGTTTGTATTATTGTACCATACTGTGTTGCTGTTTGAGTTAAATGCCATTTACCATTTTCATAGCGCACCAAAATAGCAACCCCTTGCTATTTTTCATACTACATCTTTATTATTTTCACCTTTTGGTTGTTATCAGCACATTTAACAAGCCCATAATGATTTTTCCCCTAAGTCAGTTACATATAATAGATCAGAAATTGGGACTGATTAATTATTCCTATATACTCACAAAAGTCTCTGTAATCCGTTTTTTTCTTTATTTGATCAAATTTGTCCATTTCAATGGTTTATTCTGACCCAATATAATATAACCAGTCATGGTTTTTAAAAAGAAATGTTCTTCAAGCCACTATAATAGTTAAGGTGTATAAGTTTTTCTCATCATAAACCGAGATTCTGAGGCTTGTTTAACTTAGCTTCAAACATTTGCAGTAGATTGAATCTTTGTATACAATGTTACATCCTAGGAATTATTCAGGTAGTTTCCATAAAAACATGTTTTTTTAAATTCACACTCATTAGTTCTACAGTGATGGTCATTCAATACAAAACCTCAGTTAATTATCACTGTATCCTGTAATGTGTATACAGCCCATGAACACTTCCTTGAATTCTTACAGAACATGACCCCTTGCACCTGATATTTCACCTACAACAGAACTGTCAGACCATGGTTTGGTTTTTAAACAGACAGCATACACAGTGAACAATGAATATATTACTCAACTTCGCTTATGAATCGTTAAATCATAAACATAGGATTTCTCACCACCCACACTTGAATCTACAGTTTTGAAGCTGTTGTCTTTAATGTTTGTTTGTAAGTAGTTAATAGAAATAATAAATGATAGTGCGTTTAGCTTTAAATTGATGAAAAATTTGCTTGTGATTTTGAAGAAAGCTGTTGAACAGCTGTCTTGTCCTCCATGCTCTGGAACAAAATTCACATATGTTACATGAATGTAACCAGTTATCTTTTTTTATTTTACTTTCCTTGCAGACATCACCAGCTACCTATAACAGGTGTCAAATCTACAAAAAGATATGCAGTTTCTGGAATTTGTTTCCTTATGAATCATTAAAGGGTGTCTGTGCTTAAAATTTTAAACAACATAGTACAGGATTACAGCTAATGGACCCAAACCAAAACATCCCATCACTCTAGACATTATGGGGATGTTGAAAATCTGACCCTGGATCTGAATTTTACACGTGGGCCCACCAAAATTGTAGATCCAAATTCAGGAGTGTTCAAAACTTGATCTGAACTCTGCTGCTTTTGTCCATAGTGTGCAATGTTGTTATGGTAGTATCCACAATAATCCATACTTGGTGTAGGGTAGGGGTGGGGGGGAACGGAGTTTTTATGGTATAGAAAGAAAACTTTCTTTAATTCTCTACTTAGTTTTATATTGGGAGGTAATAGGTTCCAGTTAAACAGGTCTTTAAAAATACGCTGTGAATAAGCTGTATCCAATTCAATAACCATGTAGAGCTACTTAATTTTAATTCATTTAATTGGCAGGTTAATTCTGTCCCCCAGGAGACAGTCTAGGTTCAGGTACCCAAACTTGATAAGTTTGGCATTTGTCAATATAATGATAGAGTTGAATCATTTTCTGTATGTTAGAAGAGAGTGGACTTTGAAAAGGGACTACTGACTATGTGTGTCACATACCAGCAACAACAGGGTCATAGGCAGGTAGCCAAAGGACAAGCAGAGCCCTGTCATCTTCCTCTACCCTCAGTTTTTGAGATACCAAGACCAACTCATGAAACTCAGACACATGTCTCCTCTACTCTTCCTGAAATCTTTCTCTGCTGTCTTTTAGACTGGCTACAAAACCCAATTCATCGTTATGATATATGGTGTCATTAATCCTCCTTGAGATCATGGTGCTTAATGCTGCAATGTTGGTATTGAGCAGACTTGTGTAACCTGACTGTCTTTCTTGATTCCCTGTAGGGTCTTCTCTTGTTTTAGCAGAACGAAGCTGGACTCATAATGAGTATAGACATCATGCTGTTTGCGGCTAGCAAGCAACCAGTTATAGTGTTCTCTTCTCCCCTCTGTTAATGTACTATAGCCCCAAAATGTGCAGGACAGGGCATTTAGTTTATGCTCTAGCATTAGTCTATAGAAGTCGAGGTCCCTATAGGGGTAGAATGACCTCTTTTTAAAGCAAGTACAAGGGTTTGCATTGTGGGGGAAAGAAACCTGTTATGCTCCATTTGGCATTTAATGATCTCCCAGGCCTAACTGCTACACAAGTGGAAAATATAACAAACTTTTTAAAGGGCTTTGTGTAATTTTTTAAACATTCCCTTATTGTTAGTCTCTTAGAAACATGAAAATAGTTTTTACTGATTTTGACCTTCTCTGTTTAGCAACATGTTTTCCTCCTGCTTGAATGAAAGTGGATTTAATATTGTGGTGGTTATTATTTTTGTCTAAGACCAACAGCTTAAAATGATACATTTGTTATGCCAAAACATTTTGGTTTATTCACCAGTATAGCTGCAGATGCCAGCATAGCTCTAAAAACAATAGAGCTATATGTAAAGTGAGCATATAAAAATGTTATATTTATAAATTCAACAAAAATAGCTAATTTTATTTTTTTAAATCTGGTGGTAGAGCAATTGGTTTGCAAAACAGTCATATTTTAAATATTAGTTCCCAAAATCTTGAAACACTTGTAACTATCATATTTAAATTTATTATGTAACTACTTGATTTTTACATCAAGTAAATGGATGAGTTCAAATGATCTGTTTTCTGAATTAGTTTTTTATGTCTAAGATGATAACTCTCACATAAGAAGGCACACACATTGCTCATTTTCCAAAAAATAAACAAAAATATTTGCTGAAGTTTTTGTTTTTCACTTTGGGGGAAGATGAATTAAAAATCGAACCAGAAGTTGAAGGGCATGCCTTGCCATTTGCAAAAGCAATTACTGGTGCAGTTAAAGGGACAGAAGCTGTGATTAATGTTTCTGTTTGGAGCCTGTATTAATGGCATATTTCTCAACCTACCAAAGACTAAAAAAGTGGGACGCTGTCACTCTGACCTTTTAAAATATATCAGAAATAATCAGACTAATTGTCAGAATAGTTGTTCATCAGAAACTGTGAATGATAAATCTGAGTTTTCTCAATCTGTTTTTGAATTCTGAATTTAAAGATGCTGTTATGCGCAGTGGCATAACTGTGGGCCTTGAGTCAGATAAAATAGGAATTGGACTAAACAAGCACTTCCCAAACTGAACTGGAATCCAACAGGTACAAAAATTGTTTCATAAAATTGTGAGAAAAAACTATTTTCTCTCACAAATTCAAATGTATCATTAATTCTGACATAAAAATGTAAATGTCATGTAAATATCAGTATTGTCTTCCAATAATAGTTTGACAAATACAGCATTAGGTGTAGGAAGCCAATGAGTGATGTGACTTTCATTTATCTTCAGTAACAAAATCACATAAAGTAAATACCCAGGCAAACCAGTCTGTACAAGAAATCCTGAGGTTAACGTCCAAAGTATGCCTTTTTATGAGGAAAGTAGCCTTAGAACAGACTATAGGTTCTTGCTTGGTGAAGGAGCCTCACAAATGCTGTCCAAACCTTTCAGAGATGTGTAGTGAATAGTCTGGTGCAAGTTCTAACTCATATCCCATAGTAAAAGTGTATTAATCCTACCTCTGATTAGCAGTTTAAAATATCTGACATTTGGGTACCATAAATAGATGATATATCCAATAATTAATTCATTCTATAAAATTTAAATCACTTCTTTAGGCAAGCATTACATATAAATTAGTCATCTCAACAAAACAACAAAACAGTTTCAAAGTATTTTGTTAATAAGTTGAGTGAAATAGATCCTTCTAGGATATCAAATTGTACTGAGTCTGTGTCAGTATCTTCCACAGTAATATTTTTGAACATCTGTTGAGACTTCTACTTTCAGTATAATAAATGATTCTTGGATGTCCAGAGAATGTGATTTGGGCCAATGTAATCTATTCTTAGTTTAGTAGGGTGAATGATACCCAAGAAAATTCTGAATTCATGTACTTTTAGTCACTTTTTAAAAAATAGTGCTTTTCTTATATGTTCAGTTACACATTTCCAACACTGTTCTTATGTTAGGAGGCAAATCACTCCTTTCTGCTACATTTCTTCTGTAATCTTCTAGTGAGTTTCACTTACATTAGTTCCAAAAATGATTGAACTAAAAAAAAATGTTTGTAGACCAGAAAAATGTTAGTGTTTCTCCATTTCCTGAAGTCTCTGATGCACGTGTAATCCTTGTGAGAAACTTGTCCTCCTTTAGAGATTCTTGTAATCTATCCAGATCCTACCTAGGGCTCCTGAATTTCAGTTTTAACCGGTAATCAGAGATAAAAATACCCCCGATTTTTTTAAAATGAAATTGGTGTTTATCCAACACCAGAAATGGTTACTTATACTTAAGGGCTTGTCTGCATGAAGCAGTAATGTGGATTATGGGGTTGTGAGTCTAAAGTACAGTAGTGCATTGCACATTAAGTGGTCCATATAGACCCTGCTGGTGCACACTAAAGGTTCCCTAGCGTGCTTTAACATAGTGCTCTTTGAAGTAGTACTATGTTAAAATGTGTAAGGTACCATTACTGAGAGATTACTCATTACAGTAGATGAGTAATGGATATAACATACATTACTCTTTACACCATATACAAAGAGAGAGCCCTGAAAACACCTGATTTTTTGGACAACTACATAAATCTTAAAAAATGCTAAAAATAAATTCCCAAAAATGAAATTAATAAATGCCGGAGAACTGTAGCCTTAAACATATCCAGACTTCTTGTAACCCAACATTAACATTCAGAAAGAATTATCTTTGATCCAGATATACTAGTGTTCCTGCTGTCCTCACTAACTACTGGATGAAAGGAAGCTTCTTTAGGAATTTTACTAAATTCACTGTCTTTAATCAGGGCTTTACATAGTACTAGCTAAACCTTCAAAAAAGTGTACGTTCTTAAAAGATATTTAAACTGGTGTTGATTACAATCCTGGAAGTGGCGCTTCAGAGAGACTCCTGTATTAACACCCTGATTTTCCTCAATCCATTTTGAGGTTTAATAATAGTTCACCCAGCTATCCATCCAACCATGGCTCCTTCCTGTGGTAGAGGATATTTATGGATGAATCGCTGAACCAGTCTTCTCACTCCTGGTTCTCTTCAGGAGAAAGGACCTGATAACCCCTTTCAGCATCAGGTTTCTTTCAAGAAGCAGCCTACGCACCTGCGATGGGGTATACAAACCCCATATTGGACAGGGTGGAACTGCTAAACCTGCGAGGCATGCACAGGATGGAGGAGGAGCTTAAAAGGGGAGCAAAGCAGCTCACTTATTGGCAGATCAGGGAAGAGATCAGACCTTCAGCCCTCAATTTCTGAGGAAAGGGATGACTGAAGGCAGGAGCTTCACAGATGACCGCTTGCCTGGTGGCCCCTTCCTGAGCGAAAGGAGGGTTAGATTCTGATGCACCTTCAGAGGGAATCATTCCCCTCTATTTCCTATTAACTGAGTTTATTTGCATTAATGCCCCTTGCTTTTTGTTCACGGACTCCCCAAGAAGGGGAAGGGGAGGGCCAGGTCACAGGAAGAGGCAGACCATCACAGAGGCAGAATGATGTCAACAGGAGACACCCTGTGGTGAGAGAGCTGCCACACCATGCCTGGCCACAAGGAGGCAGCAGTGGTGAGTCAATCCCTTCACGACCGGTGGAGAATGTGGGCATTCTTCTCACCCTAGACTGACTGACCCAAATGGTCGAAAATTCTAGACCTAAGTGTGTGGGTTGGTAGAATGGACAGAAGGGATCTAAAGCATCTTCTCAAATGAATGACTGCAGCTCCTGCAGCAGATGGGTGCCCAGCAGCAACAGCTGGCCTGAGACTTAGGGGCACAACAGCAGGGACAGCAGCAAAGGCTGGTCCAATGGGTAATGACCCTGATGCAGCCTCAGTGTCTCCCCTCCATGGGCTGTAGGCTCAAGCCTGGTGCCTCACTCCCTCGTGCCAGTGACACTTAAAAAGATGGGCACCTAGGACAACCCTGAGGCTTTCCTGGTAACACTTGAGTGAGTGGCGATGCCATCCAAGTGTCTACTCAACCAGTGGGACATCCTATTGGCACCTTACCTGATGGTACCAGCACAGGCTGTATACTGGAAGCTGGATGCAGCATCTGACCAAGACTACGCCCAGGTGAAAGTGATTATACTCTGCTACCTTGATACCACAGAGGAAACCTTACAATAGAGGTTCCTGAGGGAGAAATAGCCCTGGGGAGCCCAGCCCCGTGTGGAGGCCCTGAAATTGAGACCTATGCTGTAGGTGGTTAAAGCAGGAGACTTGGACTGGAGTCAAGGTGGCTGAGCTTATTGTGGTGGAGCAGTTTACCCATATACTCCCAGCTGGAGTAGGCACTGGGTGCTCAAACACCAACTGGAGTCCCTAGCCAATGCCATCCAGTGATGGAAAACTACCGAGCTGCTGAAACAGCTTTGGGCGTCACACAAGTGACCACCTGGGGCCAACGGCGCCCCTTGATACAAGGGAAAACCCACAGAGTGGAATCGGCAATCAGACGGCATAGTTGCATGGCCAGCTTCTGAGGGGACCAAGCAGGTCACCAGGCCCTGGACTGGCCCCTGTTGGGAAACCCTGGCATCTTAGACTCCAGTCTGACAGAGGCCCCTAGGACTCCTGCAGTCTCCTCTGCAGGAAAGCCAAGAGTTAGGAACAGATGAGCAACATAGGGAAGGGCTATTTCACACATTTGGCTCAGGGCTGGCACCCGCTCAGCCAGCAGTGGGGTTTATTGTTTGTATGGCTGTCCAGGTCACTAGTATCATGAGTGCGCCTATATGGAGTGTGGGTATGGACAGGTGTGGATGGCAGAAGCTCATGCCCATAAGCGAGCCCTGGTTAAAATAACAGTCCCTGTTTGGATAAGTGGAACAGAGGTGATAGGCCTGGTGGATTCCGGGTGTGGGCAGACCCAGGTCCGGGACTACTTGGTCCCAACCATGAGACCCCTGGGGAAATTATCTTTCTACATTATATTCACATAGATGTTAAATCCTATCCCAGTGCACGTGTGCAATTGACTGTAGGGGAAAACATGAAGTCCCTTGTAGCGGGGCTGGCCTTGACACTAGCCTACCCCATTATCTTGCATCAGGATTGGGAAAATTTCTCTGATGTACTGAGGAGATTTAAAACAACGCAGGAGACGCCGGAAGGATTAACTGAAGGGAGGACCCTGCAAGATGGGATCCCAAAACCTGTGATGCTGGCAGGTGGAGGTGAGGAGTTAGCCCTGGAGAAGGAGGGATACGGCCAGAGGGAAGCTCCCTCAGAAGATCCACCTAACAATGAAATTATGTTGGCCCCACCTACAGGAGTGTGAGGGGGCAGCCTAACTAGAGCGACTGAGTTCATGAAGGATTAGAGGGAGTACAAAACCTTGAGCCAGTCCTGTGAGCAACTGCAGATGGTTAAAAAGAAGGTAATAGACCCACAGTGATCATTGCCCCCCACACCTCCATTTCAGCTATTGGCAGAGTGACTGTACTGGATGGAGAAAGACTGTCTGGGTGAAGTTCTTATTTCCTGGTCTCATAGGCATAAGGTCATGTGACTAGCTCATGCTATTCCCTCTGCAGGCCTCAGTCACAAGAAGACCCTGGCCAGGATTCCGAATCACTTGTATTGGCCCGAGATTCATCAAGAAGTTAAAGACGTCCACTGCTCCTATCCAAAATGCCAACTCATAGGAGCTAAAGGAGTAAGAAAAGCTATTCTGGTCCCACTCCCCATAATAGGCATCCCATTTGAAAGGACGGGGATGGAAAAAATGGAACTGGGTATAAACGTATATTAGTTATAGTTTATTATGCAATTCACTATCCCAAAGCAATCCCACTGCGCACCCTCAGTGCCAAGACTATTGCAGCAGAATTGCTAAAAGTCTTTGCCAGAGTTGAGGTACCTAAGGAGATCTTCACTGATCAAGACACTAACTTTGTCTCTGCCATAGAAGGAGGCATGTGATCTACTAAAAATAAAGTCTACGTATGTCTATTATCTGCAAACAGGTGGTCTGGTTGAATAATTCAGAAAAGAATGTTAAAAAGTTTATTGCTAAGGACCTCCATCACTGGAGTCAGCTGATCCCTCCCCTGTTATGTGCTATTAAAGAAGTTCCCGAATCATCTACTGGATTCTTCCCATTTGAACTCTTATACTTGAGATAGCCATGGGGGATTCTTGATTTGGTCCGTGAAATCTCAGCGAAACAGTCTCCTAAGCCTGAGAATGTTGTACAGTATGTACTGAAGCCCTGGGAGAGACTTGAAACCCTAGGAACCTTTGCCAAAGTAAACCTCCTTGGTGCTCAAAAGGCCCACGAACAAGCCTAGAACAAAGGGGCTCATATCCACGTATTAAAGCCAAGCAGTCGGGTACTACTTCTGCTCCTGAGTGCAGAGTCTAAGTTATTCACTGAATGGCAAGAACCATATGAAATAATCCACCTAGTCACACTAGTAAACTATGAGATCAGGCAGCCTGACAAAAGGAAGCTAACTCAGATCTACCATATTAACTTTCTGACGCCCTTGAAGGAATGGGAGAGCTTATTTATCACTCTTTAGCCCCCTGAGCCCGAGCTGGGATCCCAAGTGCCCACCTCACTGGACTCAGACCCTATACAGCTGGAAGTAAACCTCCACCCATAGCAGAGGGCCTAAGTGAGAAGCCTAGTAAAAGCCTTCTCAATGGTGTTTGTCTTCTGGCCAGAGCAGATTCCTCTCATGCAATACTGTGTTTGAACAGAGCCTGGGCAACTTGTCTGGGTGAACCCACAGGCACTCCCCCCCAAAATGCAGGATGCTATGAAATAAGAGATCCATGCCACGTTTGAAGCAGGAAGAATCCTGCAGCAGTTGGTGAAGTCTGGTTGTATTGCTCCCAAAACCGAACAGTACTATCTGGTTTTGCATAGATTTTGGAAAGGTCAATGCTTTCAAGTCAAAGCAAATTCGATGCTTACCCCATGTCCTGAGTGGATGAACTACTAGACCTGTTGGATAAAGCCTGATATATTACAGATTCCATTCATGCCAGAATCACAGGAGAAAACTGCCTTTACTGCACCGCTTATCGTATATCATTTTAGGACTATGGCCTTTGGCCTCCACAGTGCCCCAGTGGCATTCCAACAGCTCATGAATCAAGTTCTTCAACCACTTGGCTTATATGCGGCAGCCTATGGAGATGTCATGATTATTGACAGCAGAGATTGGGAAGAACACCTAGTACAAATTTTTACTGAATTTTGGCCATGCTGATGGCTGGGCTAACTCCATACCCAGCAAGGTGTAAGATGAGAAAAGAAGAGGCCACCTACCTGGGATATACTTTGTGGAAGGGCCAGGTGTGGCCCTTCGTGGATGAAATCTAGGCCCTTGAAACGTGCTCTACTCAACCACAAAAGAAACAGAGGTTCAAAGATTCTTGGTGCTCGTGGGTTACGACCGATGATTCATGTCAAATAGCAGCTGCCTTCACAGACCTAATTAAGGACAGTAGCCCCAAGAAGGCTCATGAGTCAAAAGCCTGCAAAAAGGTTTGTTAGAAGTTGAACGATCACCTATTCAAAGACCCTGTCCTGTTCAATCCTGACTGTTCAAAATGATTCACTTTACAAACTGATGCCTCAGAAGTGGGACTAGGCATGTTGTCCCAGGAAGCAAACAGTGTAACAACCTGTACTCTGTGTGAGCCGCAAACTATTCCCTCAGGAACGGACATATTCTGTGATAGAAAAGGAATGACAGGCTGTGAAATGGGCTGTTGAGTCTCTCTGATCTTATCTCACAGGAAATCCGTTTAAGCTTGTCACTGATCATGTCCTTTTGGGATGGTTAAACACCATGAAAGACACGAACCCCTAGCTTATGCACTGGTATGTGTCTCTCCAGCCTATGCCTTCCAAATTCAGCTTAAAGTGGGAAAAGCTCACCAAATGCTAATTATTCCCTGCAACTTCTCCCCAGAAAAAAATCTTCTGGCCCTAGTTCCCTAGGTGCCATCCCCCATACAGGACAACAAGGTATTAAGGAACTCCTCTGGGCTCAAGCAGCTGTGTTCTGCCACACCTGCCAGGCATGTATAGGCTGGAGGAGGAGCTTAAAAGGGGAGCAGACCAGTTCACTTGTTGGCATATCAGGGAAGAGAACAGACCTTCAGCCCTCAGCGTCTGAGGAAAGGGCTTCACAGACATGGACTGCCCTGGAGTGATCTGACCAGAGGGTCAGGTTGAAAGAAGAGGCAGACCACAGAGGCGGAGTGACTGTTAGCAGGAGACTCCCAGTGGGAAGAGAGCTGCCATGCCATACGTAGGCACAAGGAGGAAGCGGCAGTGAGTCAACCCCTTCATATCTCCCCAGTTTCCCAATACAATCTAGATCACCCTCATCTTCAGGAGGTGTAGGCCAGTAGAACGTGAGAGCAGGCCACTGTGCTCCTCTTCGACAACAATACAGATAAGTGAAAACACACAACTGTTGAAGGTAAGAGCTGCTGTTGGGCCTGCTAAGAAGCCATAAAATGTTTGGCTATTATTTACCTTGAGTCTCATCGTTTTATAGAAAAAATAGATTGTGATTGTTACTTTGACACTATTCTGTAATACATTATGAGCAGGCCTGCAATAATTTGAAATGCATAAAGATATCTTTATATTTTCTACATTAAGGTCTTGATTCAGCAAGGTCACATGCATAGCCTTAAACACACGAGTAGTCCCATGAAGTCCAGGCTAAATGAGTGCCTAATATGGGTATGTTGTAAGTAAATTAATGATTTTTCCCCCCCTAGCATTGTCAATGAGTGAGGAGGGAAGAGGGGTGTTTCAGATAATTGAAGAGAATCAGGAATCTGTGTGGTGTAAAATCAACCTGAACAATGAGAACATTTAAAGTGAATTTCATTTCACAAGGCTTTCTGTCAATATCTGGCTATACAAAGGCAGAAGTTCAGCCAATGGTGAATTCTAAAGGCGTGAGCAAGAATGGCAGCTTCAGATTGATTGTGCTTGGGTCTGCAGGCAATTTTTAACGAACATTTAAGTCAGGCCTCTTCTTGGCAAATGGTCTTTGAGATTTCTGTGGTACAGTGAAAGAGGTATTTCTGTGGTCTGGACAGCACTGCAGGCTGCTAAAAGAATTCTCTGTTGGAAAAGGAAGAGCAAGGTCAGGCAGATATTGAGAGGAGTATGAGGGCTACTGAGAAGGTCAGTGCTAGGGGTCTCCCACTGTGACAACCTGCAGAGAATCACACTGCTGGAAAAACCACTATGGTTCACATTAGAAAAATCTCACAGGAAAGCTTTTAAAAAGAGAGAGATAAGAAAAGTGAATGCTTTTTGGTACTCTTTTATTGCTTTTCTTACCAGATAACAGCATAAATCACTGTGAGATTCATTGAAGAATTGTTAACTGATAGCTACGATTTTACAGATCTAATTTTAGTTACTTTCAGTTTGAATCTATGGTGTTTTGGGGGATGGGTGGAGCTTTTCTAGCTATGTCTAATTAGACTAATAATTGGATATCATCCTTACATGACAGAAGAAGCAGATAGTGGTGAGTGAATAGAATAATTAAAAAAAAATATTAGCAGGAATTTTTCCAGTTTAGGCAGATTAGTACAGTGGGAGCAGATGCATTCATTCCACCCCACAATAAAGAGAGAGAGACAGACAGACTTAGGTATCATTTATTCAAACTGATAATGCTGTATATAACCATCAGCACAAAAAGCAAAGTGATGTTTTTAGATCTGGAAAATATGCTGAAGACAGTTCAACTTGTATTATTGGGGAAAGAAGATTTCTAGAAATATATAAAATGGAAAGATATAGCTTATAACAATAACACCATTAGCTATGACAGAGTTCATTTGGACTACTCTAGAGAAAGCAAAGTCAAAACTCATTGCAGACATTTCTGCAGTGCCTATTCTTTATAGTGAAATGTTCTGTTAGGCACAAAACATCTTTCATTTAGTATTCACCTTTTATGTTCTCATACATTTTCCATTCTCAGTCATCTCCACTTACAGGAGAGCAGAGATATGAATCCAGCTGTTAAGGTTACTGTTTGTGCTAGGTGCGGGTGCTGGGGCAGTGGGTGGGGGGGAAAAGAGCTGTGACTGAAGACTGATTTGTAATTATTTGGGTATAACGATAATGGAGTTTAAGATCTGTAATGTGTTCAAAGAATTTTTTTCTCTGCCCTTTGGATCGTATTTCTTTCTTAGAGGTCAGTTTGCTTCTACTAGCACTAAAATTACCCAGATAACAGCATGATGGATGACCTAATGAAGTGAGCATTCAGTAGGGGAAAAAAATAAATAATGCACATGATGAGGCAATGTGTTTAAAAAGAGATCCTGAGCAGCACTGGGGAATGTTGTTTTCACAGAAGATTTATTTTTTGTGAAGAAAAAAAAGTAAAGTATAAGAAACAAATAAGAAGGGATCATATTCTCCACTCCCCCTGTTTGCCTTAAGTTGGGGGACCTGGGGGGAACTTCCGTGTCTTTCTTGAAATTGAGTCCTAGCCTCTGAGTCCAGAGGGCTAGAATGAACATTTTAACAGATCCTTTTAGTATTCACTCCAGAGCTGTGACAAAGGAGCTGAGCTTTAGGTTGATTTACCCAGGCTGTATAGATTTCAAGGCTTAGGACTCAAAATAGCCTTCATGATTTGCTTATCCCTTTTGCAAGGCTGAAATTGGGGAAAGAAGGTTTTCCTAAAATACAGTATTTTTTTCTACATTATGTACATGTTTTTGACTGTCTGAGCATGGATTGTGCCCATTGCCTTTTATTCAGCACCCTGATCGCAGAGCAGTCAAGACAGTTATTCCTGTTGTTGCTGATTTACTGTTACAGCTGCTTCCTTTTCATGTGATTTAATTTGAAGTTTCAGCCCACCAGGGGGCTAATAGTCCCACCTATGCAGCTTTAAGAGCTGGTGGTTGTTTTCCACCTGAATGTTATTTCCATTCCTATTCATAGACATTCTTTCTTCACATTCATCTGGCAACAGCAAGGCAGTGTTCCAGCAATCCTCTTCAGAGGGTAAAAACATGGAACAATTTGGATGGAAAAATTATAAATTAAAATCAGTCTGATCACTTTAAAATGTTCATGTTGTTGTTTTGGTGAATGCCAGCAACTGGAAAAGAATGGCTAATGTCCTGTTTTTGTAACTCGTTTAAGATTTTTATTTATTTATTTAATGTTACTTTATTCATTTTTTCCATTGGTTGCACCATACATATGATTTTTTTTTAAACAGGCAAGTAAACCTTTGCAATAGCTTAGCATTGCTTGATGTGAAGTATATTGCTAAAAATATTAGCAACTTCTGTAAAACCAGTAGTGAGTGTGTATAATATATTTATTCACACTGTAAAACTCTTGAGACATTTGACTATAAAGTTATGCTTGCAAGTGTGATAACACCACTGTGATATGCAGGTACATGTAATGGAATGTTAGTGGATGATGGCTACATAGCAGTGGAGAAACAACTGCAAATAGGTTAATCGAACTTTTTAATATTTGATATCAAACTTTTAAAGGTGGGCTGTGAACGTGTGCAGATGCTATTCTGAAGGATGTTTTACAGGATTTTTTGTAAGTGCCTAACTGCATATTTGCATAGAAGACTGTGTTCCAATGGACATTTCAGTATTGTTGTCTGATAGTTTTGACTATGTTGTGCATTATAAAGCATTGTTTATGTTGAACTGAAGTATGCTGGAGAGAACCATCTCAATACTGCTTCCACCAGGACGCTCACAAAAACAAGAAGTCCATCTCATGAAGCTATCCCAGTGGGCAAAATAATAAATAAAACATTTTTGGTTTATATTGTAAATTGTTTTGGTTTTAAATAATAAATAGTTCTAAAACCTTTTTAAACAATCAGAGTTCAGTTTGACACTCAACACAGACTGTTGTACCTCTCTTTCAACATAGCGTGAGTTAGAGAGCAGTATTTTGCTTTTTCTGTTTGCATCATAGTCTTAACATTATTTAAATCAATGTTTTTGTTTGTATTTTCCAAATTAAAATGATTAAAAACATTTAAATTTTATGAGGCGTAGCTTCCTCTGCCAGTCCAGTTGGAGCCACTTTGAAACCACAGTCACGCGGCTTCTAATGGATGGAACTGTTGATGTGACTTTTCTTTTTCTTTTCTTTTCTTTGTTTTATTTCCTGTAGTAGAAGCTTAACTTCGCGCTGAGTTAATCATAGTCATCTAATTGACGCATAAGAAAATGTCCCCCCTTTTTAATTGACTTATTTCTTCAGCAGCTTCATTTCTGCATTATGAAAAGGTTGAGGTCAGGGGCAGACTTATAGTAGTGGCCCATATGAAGTCTTCTTCATTTCAACTGTTATTAAAGAGTGGCACAATCTTTACTCTCTTTGGGCAGGAGAATGTTGTTACCAGATTTCAGTGTTCAAGGGCAAGACTTTTTACAATACAAATCAACTACACTACTTCCTAAAATCTGATTGATGGAAAATAGAGTATTAACTGCCAGGAAACAGGTTTTTCAACACTACTATTTAGCCATCCTGCACTGACTACCCTTTTAATGGAATAATTTAATATGTCATTGCTAACAGTATAATTTAAAGAATGCAGCTTGTAATAGTTATTCCAGGTTACATGATAATCACCGCATTCAGCCGTTGGCTTGTTAGAGCCTTAACTACCTTTGGCCTTTGCAGGCTGTTAACTAACAAGTCAGTCAGTTAACCGCTAGTAATGGTCATTAGCATGGACTGATTGCTTGAGCAGCATTGTTTGGCCTTTTTAATAAACTAGATAGCCTCAAAGATGGGAGTGCAGTAAAAGTCCAAACTGAGTTGCTTTAGAGGCAGCACAGTATTAATCATTGGCTGTGAATGTTAATCACTCCACAGCAGTGATAATTTACAGCATTGTTGTAGCACTCTGGTGCTCATAAAATGAACTTAAT
Source organism: Terrapene triunguis (assembly GCF_002925995.2). NCBI lineage: Eukaryota > Metazoa > Chordata > Testudines > Emydidae > Terrapene > Terrapene triunguis. The sequence goes on from NW_020664409.1 coordinate 9,343,811, forward strand.
AACCCACCACTACCCATGGGATAAGCCTCTTTTTTTCTGCAATTGAATACTCAGCCTGGCTGCATAATAGTCTTGTGAAATACTGCATTAAAAAGGGTGAGCAGCTGTACGATAAAATAAACAGCTCTAAAACAGATTTGTTAATTATCTCTTTCTTTTATTCACAGAGGGTGTTTGTGAGATATGGCTGACCAGCGAAGACACAGGGGCTTATGGCAGAGACATTGGCACAGACCTTCCTACACTTCTGTGGAAGCTGGTTGAAGTTATTCCTGAGGGAGCTATGCTGAGACTTGGCATGACAAATCCTCCCTATATTTTAGAGCATCTGGAGGTAAGTAAAAAAGAGAATCATTTACATATTGACATAGATGTTAACAAATCAAGTCAGTGTGGTATCCTGTGTAGAATGATAAGTGCTTCATTTAAGACTGTTAGTAACTTTTTGTAGTCACAGATTATAAAAAGTAAATTTGTAGAATTAGGCTTTAGATGTTAAACCATTTGTCTGTCATAGGAGATTGTCCAATTAATCAAATATCCAAATCTTCTTGAGTGTGATAATATTATTGTGGACTCTAACTGAGCAACTTGAGGGTAGTGATGTTTGGATTTTACTTTCATAATCAGCCCTTTCAATAGCTAGTAGAAGAGGTCATAGCAAACTATGGATCCTGAGTCAAAATCTTCCTCCCATTTGTACCTCTCAGAAATGCACCCAGAAAAACTTGTATCGATCTTAGGGCTGGTCCACACTAACCCCCCAGTTCAAACTAAGATACGCAACTTCAGCTACGTGAATAACACAACTGAAGTCGAAGTATCTTAGTTCGAACTACAAGGTACTTACCGTGGGTCCACACGCGGCAGGCAGGCTCCCCTGTCGACTCCGCGTACTCCTCTCGCGGAGCAGGAGTACCAGTGTCGACGGCGAGCACTTCCGGGATCGATTTATCGCGTCTAGACAAGATGCGATAAATCAATCCCAGAAGATTGATTGCTTACCGCCGAACCCAGAGGTAAGTATAGACGTACCCTTAGACTCAGCATTGTGTTCGTAAGATGGCAAACATCAGGATGAAGAATAAAAGTGAAAATATTGCCCTGTGAGTGTGCAGGGCTCCCATAGAGAGCAATGGGAACTTTAAAAGTTTAGTTAGAAAAGAACATTTTGTAACAAAATAAATCAGTGAAGGCAGAGACAATGTGTTGAAGAATGGATGTGAACTACAAATATACAAGTAGCAGGAATTGAGAGAATTCTCTAAAGAATTGTACCTGGTGACAAAATCAGAGGGGTAGCCGTTTTAGTCTGGATCTGTAAAAAGCGACAAAGAGTCCTATGGCAGGTGCCACAGGACTCTTTGTCACTGGTGACAAAATGAATTTCCTGAATCTCTTATGAATTGATGATGGGAAAAACCTAACATAAGGGAGCAAAAGCAGTGACTTAGAAGTCTTCTGTAGTCTGTATCTCATCAATACCCAGATACAGCTACATATATATGAAAATAAATAGCAGGTAAACATCCAGCACTACCTCAAATATTATAAATGAAGTATTTCCACTTGTGGTTCCTTAAAGCATTGAAGCCCACGTTTATTTAACATTGTGCCCAGTGAGCTCTTCAAAGTCCTGAGGAATAGAGAGTGAGCCTAACTGCCTTGATTTCTAAAGAAACTGTATACTAGTATGCAGGATCTTTCAAGAAGAGTCTGTTGCCACTAGAATATAAAGGGATAGCTTTGTGGTCTAGGATCAATGGTGGCTATTGAAGCATAAAGGTCGATAGACATAACTGACAGATAAAGGTGCACTCAGTTACTGTTTAAAATAATGAGTAAAGATGCTACTGTATCAATCAAAACAGGATAGGTCTTCTGAGGAGCCTCAGCTGTCTAAGCATCATTTTGGGGATACACAGAAACTCTAGAATTACAAGTTTCATCCTTCTTATGTGTACCATGCAAGTGTGGGATAAGACCATAAAATGAGTCTGATTTGTTGAGCACCTCAAAGATCTGTTGTCAGTTTTTATAGGAGCTGGGATTTGCATTGTTGTTTCTGGCCTAAATCTTCTGCCCATACTCACCTTTTTGTAGTTATGTGTATGCTGGGGATTGCCACCCACTCCAGAGGTAGATGTATTTAAGTGCTGATGTATGTACGGACGGTATATTCCCAGTTATCAGAATTTCCTTTGTCCAAAAATCCTAATTATTCGAATCCACATTGTGTCCCCCATATAGCTCTACAAATCACAAGTAATACATTCACATGAACTTCATGGCATACTACATTAACAAAAAATTCATGATACACCAGTGGAGCTGTGTACTCACTCAATGATTACAACATTGTGTCGACTTCGAAGTGCATCTTGCATAATTAGTTGTATTCATAGCAACATAATAAGTGTTCCTCCCCCATCATGGAGACTAGGACATGGCTTCCCAGTGACCAGCGGGGCAGGGATCTCACCGACACCAGAATCAGCACTGAGGGGCCGCATCCAGCCACAGCCCGAGACAGGCTACCTGGGCACCAGGACAGTCACGGGGCAGCGAGGTGCGTAGGTGATGGGCTGATGCACAGAGTGCCATCATTCCCAGCTGTACTGGAAGCTTTACTGCCTCCCAGCCTACAGCTAGATCCCAGATCAAAATAGCACTTCTGTTTATCTGAACACCTAGTTATCTGAAGGATATTTGGCCATTTGGATAAATGAGGGTGTAATGTATAAGATTTTTGAAAAACTTTAGAATCCTCCAAGATGAAATATTTCCATAAACATTTACATTAATATTACTTATGATATTATGATTGTATCTTTATTACAGTGTTTCAGATTTATTAAATCAGTTGATTTAATTTGCAGAAGCTATGGTCAACATACCATAGATTTACCATACCAACATACCAACATCAAACCTAATAATGATCGAAACAGATCAAAGTTATAATACTTCATATTTGTTTTTGGAACGAGCACAGTTTCTAAGAGTACACATTTAACATTTATCAGGCACACTGATAACTTCTGACTTACACATTCAGCTTGTAATGTGTTATGGGTGTGTAACTAGTAATGACTAAATGGTAGCAGGTCACTGTAGGTCAAATGCAGCTTTAGGCAGCATGTTAAGACAGCTTTGAACACTCGTCAGCTTTACCCTAGGTATCCCTTGCAGGATGGTTCATTGTACATATCAAAGCTGGTAATTATAAAATATATAAATAAATGTTGATAAATGCAAAGTAAAAGACATTGAAGGGAAACATTTAAACTACTCCATATGCTTTACAGGTTCTAACTATATCACCTCAGGAAAAGTGACCTGAATGCCACTTTGGACAGCTCAATGAAGACTTCTAAACAATGTATCAGAAAATTAAATAAGATGTTCAAATAAATAAGGAATGGGATGGAGAATAATTCAGAAAATATTATATTGCCATTTTATAAATTAGCAGTATGACTTCAGTACTGATCACCCCAGCTCAGAAAGGATATTAGAGAATTGCAGCTGGATCAGAGAAAGGCGACAAAAATTATTAGGGCATGAAAAAAATATTTTATTAAGAGAAATTGAATAAGAGGGGATATGATAAAAGTATATAAAATAATGAATGTGATAAAGAAGGTAGGTTGGAAGTTTGTGTTCTCCTTATCCCAAAACAACAACAACAAGGGACACACAGAAATTATGAAGTGGCAAATTCAAAACTGATAAAAAGAAGTCCTTTTTCACACAACATATAATTAAACTGGAATTTATTACCTCAAGATATTGAGACCAAAAACTTAGCAAGGTTCAAAAAGAAATCTGACATTTATATGTATAACAAGATATTCAAAGTTATCATAGTTAATACTACACATTTTTGGAAGAGATATTAAACCTCATGCTTCTGGATTTAAGGTAGTCTCTAAATACTAGGAGTTAGGAGGAGACCTACTGTGGAGAAGCAGATGATTTTCTGACATCTACCTATCCAGGGTTTCTTGAACAGTCCTTTGAAGCATCTGGAGTTGGCTGCTTTTGAAGATGGGATACCAAACTATCGAGACCACAATTCTGATCTAGTATGGCAATTCCTATCTTCCTGTGACATATTTTCAAGTACTTGCGGGGATGGGGGGGGAAGGGCGGGTTAAAAGTGCTTGCACACTGTCTCGTTTTCTGAGGGAAAACATTGGTCTTAGTGGAGAGAGATTCTTCCATATATATATATTTCTCATGTGCTGAATTGCCACAAATAATGGGTATATAATTACCTAGATCGAATAAAAACGCACACTTGGTTTGTATTTCAGTTAAAGCTTGCATTCTTTTGTGTAAAATACGTTGACTTGTAATCCGTATGATTCAATTTAGCACTGACAAGGATTAAAAACAGCCTTTTCCAGTACTACTGTAAAGCATCTTGTGACTGTGTGTTTTGGAGGCATTTTGTTTGGGGTTTTTTGTGACTTCTGGTATCGGTTCAGGGAACCCAGCTCACTGTTCATCCTGATACAATTCCCTAGAGTTTATATGGGTCAGTTAACCTTGCTGCCAGGATACTTACCCTAATATTGTATCTCAATCTATCACTGCCACGTAGCAGATTGTTCACTTCCTGTTAAGCACTGTATTGATTATACAATTGCTTTATTGATTTATAAGACATCACACAGCTTGGCATTGTTTAGCTAGTGGATTTCTTTTGTTCGTGAGATTCAGGGATGTGGTATTGCTTATGATCCATAAGAATTATTTGAGGTTACAGAGTTAGAGATCCCGTAGTCACTTTGTTCCCCGTCTTTTGAATTCACGCTCAGACCACACCAAAAAATGTGCTAATTGCTGAAGCTCTAAATGCCATACAGTAATTATTTTTTTATTTGGTATTTCAAATCATGGATTTTGTGACATTATTTATTTTAGCATTGAGTGATGGGATTTTCATGTGGTGTGTGTGTGTGAGTGACACAGAAACCTTACTCAAAAACCTCCAGTTGGTTGCTGTGTCAATGGAGGTGCTTGAAGATTGAAGAGAATACAAAGTCCTTACCCATTACCCAAGTTGTATACCCTTGTTGGCTGAAAGAGCTGAATGTTTGCTAATCCTTTGGCCTTGTCTTGACTAGGAAATAAGATGCTTTTTTCCCCAAGCCAGTTAGTTTGAGAATAATAATATGTAAATATGTACACTTTACATAGTCAAAGTGCTAAGAAGTGATAGATTTTATTATTATTATTCTTTATTATTTATTCAATGTGGACAAATGAAAGCTAGTATCCCTGGAAGAAAATAAACTGGAAAGCAGATCTTCAATAAGAGGTAGAGAATAGGACGTCACTGAATTAATTTCTGTTTGAACTAGAAAAACATCCAGTCTTGATTTAAAAATTGCCAGTGATGGAAAATCTATCACAACTCTTGGTAAGTTGTTCCAATAGCTCTATTACACTCAGTGTTAAAAAAATGGTCTTATTTCTAGTCTGAAGTTGTCTATCCTCAAATTACAGAAATTCAATCTTATGCTGTTATCTACTAGATTGAAGAACTCATTCTCAAAGTTTTGTTCCCCATGTAAGCATTTAGATTGTGACCAACTCACTCCTTAACCTTCTCTTTGTTAAACTAAACAGATTGAGCTACTGAAGTCTATTACAATAAGGCATGTTAGTAGTACAGAGCCTCTAGCAAATGTCACAAAGATTGATGAATGATATAAGGATGACATGACAAGAAGTCCCGTCTTAACCGAATTGACAGTGCTATAGCAAAGGGCATTATGCACTAAACTTTTGCCCTTCTGGGGGTGGCCTAATCCCTTTTGACCCCTGAGCCCCCAATAGAAAGGTCCTTCTAACCTAGGTCTGGGGAACCAAGGAGATTTGCCTGGGGGAACCATTGGTTCAGCAAGCAGCGTTGCAGCCATCTTCTAAACATGCACTGGTGGAAGTGGCCATGTCACAGACATTGTTAAAAAAACTTATTATTCACCTAAGAAGGTTGGAAGGTTCAAGGATGTGAACTCTTTTTTTTTTTTTTTTTTCAGTTGGCAAGGAAGCATCAAAAATCTTTGAACTGAAAGCAAGTAGCTAGCTGGCTTACTGAGCAAAATACTTATGCATTCCACAAGCCAACCAGGATTCAGTTTAAAAGAAATAAAACAGTTGTCTCAGATGTGGATACACAATGGCAGGCTGATTGGATTGACATGAGTGCCTTTGCAAAATACAACAGAGGTGATAAGTACATAACTATGCCTCTAAAGTGTGAGATTGAAAGACAAGATTGGTGGGGAGGTAACTAAAGCTTTTAAAACAATATTCATTAATGGGAAAGTGCCTCAAAAGCTACAGATGAATTGGGATAAAAGAATTTTAGACAACGCTGAGGCCTATAAAGGCAGCCATCTAGTCAGCCAACAGCACAGGACCCAGGGGAGTTTGAGTGTAGATCTGTTGGAGGAGAAGGGAGGCAACCCCTGTTCCTTAGGGGCAGCAAGTCCATTCTTGAGGGTGTGTATAATTGTTTACTTGTTTTTTAATTTGCAAAGTCTGGTAGTGGGCTGTGAGAGAAGCAGAGCACTTGATCACAACTAAACCTTGATTAAGGGAGCAGAGCTTCCCTCATCAGGAAGCTTATAAAGGCAGCTAGCCAGCCAGTGAACAGATCTGAAAATAGGGAAGTTTGTAAGGAGAGTTTGGGGGAGGAGGTTTTTTGTTTTGTTTTTCTTTCTTGATGGGAGCTTAGGAGTGAAGTCTATGACAATTACACAGGCAGCAGTGGTAGTGACCTGAGGAACGGAAGAGACAATGAAGATGTTGGATGTGGACACTGTGGGATATACGTTATACTTGAGAGAAGGTACCTGGAAGATGCTTCATTTGTATGAAGTGCCACCTGATAGGAAGAGGAAATCCAAGGTTTGCAGCTGCAGCTAAAAATTATGGTTGAATTTCAAAGGGGAGGGAAGGAGAGAGGAAGCTGAAACGAAACCTCAAGATGCTCAGATGCAAGCTGGACCAGAGAACTATGTGACTAGACTCCTGAATGAAGAAAGTGGCCAGTGGAAGCATGTGAATACAAGAATAAGGCAGAGGAAAAGACCAACTAGCAAAGGAGAAATAGAGACAAGGAATGGGTTTGATGAGTTGGAAAATGAAGGGGAGAGGCAGACAGTAACAGAAGATGGGAGAGTGATGAAGAAAATAGTGGCTAGTCCTACAAGAGGAGAGGAAGAGACAGTGGAGATGGCCAGAGTTTGGACCCCCAGGAGCACAGAGGATGACTCGCAGAAGATTTTAAATGAGAACAGAAGACAAGAAGACTTGCAGCCAGAAAGAATAGAAGGGGAAAGGCCAGATAATTACACCAACACCAGAAAGAGGCAGGTCTTCGTGGAAGGCTTTGGAATGTTCAACGACTGGGAAGCATTCACAGATAGAGAACTGTTCTCACAGTATGGGTTCCATGTGAGTAGGGAGCGAAACAGACTTCTGGGATGGAGGTTGGTACAACTAATTAAAATAACTTTAAACTGGGAATTCAGAGAAGGCAGCTGGAAGATGATCATGTAGTCTCCACTCCTAGTTCTATTATTGGGAGGAAAATCAAGTAAAAGAGGATACTGCAATGGAAAAAGGAACAATATTGGGGTAGGAGAATGGACAACACGAGGAAAGATAGTGCCAAAACCACCGACAGGAACAGTCAGGTAGGTAATATTGGGAGTAAAATGAATCTACCTAATTGGGTGAGAAATCTGGGTGAAGTCAAGCAGAAATAACTAAGGTGTTTATATACCAATACAAGGAGACTGGATAACAGAATGGAGGAACTAGAACTACTGGTGCAGGAAGGGAACTAGATATTATAAGGATAATGGAAACATGGTGTAATAGTAGTCATGACTGGAAAACAGATATTAAGAGTTATGTGGTATTCAGGAAAGACAAATAAAGGTAAAGGGCTTTATTGCTTCAGGCGAAACCATGAGGCAGAGCACGGGTGGATGGGCAGACCAACGGATACTACTACTTTCAAAAGCTCTGGCTCCGGACATATAGCACATGTCTATAACCCTCAGTGGAATACAGATAGGAACCATACATCTGAAAGAACCTCCAGTTACAGGTAAGTAACCTCCTCTTACAGCACCAGAAGAAGCAAATACAGTAAACAGCCTCTCCAGATCTTTTGTGATCTGTGTTTGCCATTTCTCCAACTGTCTCTTATTTATACCCAAAAATGTTATTTTGTTGACTGAGTCAATGTTTTAACCTTAATCTGAGTAGATAATGCTTTTTAATCACACTATGCAAAGAAGTTTTGGTTAATATCATTCAGGAGTCTGAAAGCCACAGTCTGTCAAATATCCTGTTGGCAGTCTGAACACCTTTGCTTGACAAGTAATTTGCTCAATTTTATTTCTTTGTCTCTCAAACATTTATTTTTGTTAGGTTTTCTATAAAGGCCTTCAAAAGTTTAAATGTACATCTGGCTATTTGCCCATTTGTGTATGCACACACCCATATGTTTATGCTTTAAAAAGTAAGAGAACCATATGAAAATGCCTTTAAGTGGAGACCAGACTGAGAGCTTGTGTATACCTAGTGCTGTTTTCTCTACACTTTTATATTAACAGAATTGTCCTGCGTCTTTGTTTGACTATCAAAATAAAATACAAGTTCTAGACTCTTACCTTTAATCTTCATCAAATTAAACTACAGGGTTACACATTTGATTGCTTCTTTAGACCAAGGACATTGCACCCACCTGAGGCTCCTTGCATCTCTCAATTCCTATAAGCTCCCCTGTGTGCCATCTCCTGTGTTTCAGGGACTCAGGCTATGTCTACACTACAGCCTATGTCGGTAAAACTTATGTCGCTCCGGGGTGTGAATATTCCACTCCCCGGAGCAACATAAATTACACTGACATACGTACCCATGTGCACAGCGCTGTCAGTGAGAGAGCTTATCCCGCTGACATAGCTTCTGCCGCTGGCGGAGGTGGGTTTTTATGCCCACGGGAGAGTTTTCTCCCGTCGGCATAGAGTGTCTTCATCAGACACACTGCTATGCCGCTGGAGTGCTGTACATATAGACATGCCCTCACTGCAACCCCCCACTCTTCTCTAATGCCAGGACCTCTATGTGCCCTTGTTCTCGCTCTGTGCACCAGGGGCTTCGTGTGCTGTCTCCCCAATGCCACCACTCTCCTTGATACCAAGGTCCCTCATTCCCCACAACCCCCTCCAGGGAATCTGTGAGCCCCCATTCTTCCTTCCTCCTATGCCAGGGGTTGTGTGTATGTCAGTGAAAATGAGGTAGTATCAGAGTCTAAAATAGGGAAAGAACAAGTCAAAAATTACTTTGACAAGTTAGATGTCTTCAAATCATGAGGGCTTGATGAAATGCATCCTAGAATACTCACGGAGCTGACTGAGGAGATATCTGAGCCATTATCTTTGAAAAGTCATAGAAGCCGGGAGACATTCCAGAAGACTGGAAAAGGGCAAATATAGTGACCATCTATAAAAAGGGAAATAAGGACAACCTGGGAAATTACAGACCAGTCAGCTTAACTTCTGAACCCGGAAAGATAATGGAGCAAATAATTAAGCAATCAATTTGCAAACACCTAGAAGATAATAAGGTGATAAATAACAGCATGGATTTGTCAAGAATAAATCATGTCAAACCAACCTGATAGCTTTCTTTGACAGTGTAACAAGCCTTGTGGATGGGGGGAAGCTGTAGATGTGATATATCTTGACTTTAGTAAGGCTTTTGATACTGTCTCGCATGACCTTCTCATAAACAAACTAGGGAAATACAACCTAGCTGGAGCTACTATAAGGTGGGTGCATAGCTGGTTGGAAAATCGTTCCCAGAGAGTAGTTATCAATGCTTCACTGTCATGCTGGAAGGGCATAACAAATGGGGTCCTGCAGGGATCGGTTCTGGGTCCAGTTCTGTTCAATATCTTCATCAGTGATTTAGATAATGGCATAGAGAGTACACTTATAAAGTTTGTGGGTGATACCAAAATGGAAGGAGTTGCAAGTGTTTTGGAGGATAGGATTAAAATTCAAATTGATCTGGACAAACTGGAGAAATGGTTTGAAGTAAATAGGATGAAATTCAGTAAGGACAAATGCAAAGTACTCCACTTAGGAAGGAACAATCAGTTGCACACATGCAAAATGGGAAATGACTGCCTAGGAAGGAGTACTGTGGAAAGGTATTGGGGGTCATAGTGGATCACAAGCTAAATAGGAGTCAACAGTGTAACGCTGTCATAAAAAAAGCAAACATCATTCTGGGATGTATTAGCAGGAGTATTGTAAGAAGAGACGAGAAGTAATTCTTCTGCTCTACTCCTTGCTGATTAGGCCTCAACTGGAGTATTGTGTCCAGTTCTGGGCACATTTCATGAAAGATGTGGACAAATTGGAGAAAGGCCAGAGAAGAGCAACAAAAATGATTAAAGGTCTAGAAACATGACCTCTGAGGGAAGATTGAAAAAATTGGGTTTGTTTAATCTGGAAAAGAGAAGACTGAGAGGGGACATAAGTTTTCAAGTACATAAAAGGATGTTACTAGGAGGAGGGAGAAAAATTGTTGTTCTTAACCTCTGAGGATAGGACAAGAAGAAATGGGCTTAAATTGCAGCAAGGGAGGTTTAGGTTGGACATTAGGAAAAACTTCCTAACTGTCAGAGTGGTCAAGCATTGGAATAAACTGCCTAGGGAGGTTGTGGAATCTCCATCATTGGGGATTTTTAAGAGCAGGTTGGACAAACACCTGTCAGGGATGGTCTAGATACTTAGTCCTGCTTTGAGTACAAGGGACTGGCCTAGATGACCTCTCAAGGTCCCTTCCAGTTCTATGATTCTATCCCCTGACCCCTCATTCTCTCTCCCCTCATTCCAGGAGCTTGGTGTGTGCACCATTCCCTCCATGTCTCCCCATTTCTCCCCTTTCCCCCACCATTCTCATATTTCTTTTCCCTTCAGGATGTCAGCTGTTTAAAACTATATTGGGAAGATAGGCAGAGTTAAAATAAGAGGTATTGTTGTGCTGGAATATATTAATGGCTGCCATCAGATGGTTCATTGATCTATAGACAATTACAGAGGTGGTTGAAGGTGATGGCTCTGCTAACCGCATGCCAGGGGTTCTGTGTGTCCTGCATTTTCCCCTTTCAGTTTTTCTGATTTTCATCAAAATCAATAGGATTCTGGACATTGATGCCTAGAATATTCCCTGAAATTTTTGAATTGATTGGATGCGGTATTCAAAACTAATTACAGACAAATAGAGAAATGCTATTGAGTTGACTGTTACACCTCACTTCGTTTGTGCAGTTAGGATCACAGTAGCATGAAAAACAGACAGTGTTGTATGTGCAACACCCTAGCTAAGTGTTGTGTTCCCTTCTGATGACTGCCCCACAGAGTGGGTAATAATGTATTACCACTACCAGCAGTAATGGGGGTTACTCCTTTTAGCTTTTGTGCTAAAGGCCTGTGCTTTTGCTGCTGAGGTTTAAGGTGGGGAGTCTGGGTCATTACAGATAGTATCTATTTCAGAAGGTTGTTCTTAACTGGAATCTAGCTATTTAAAATCTTTCCTAAGAAATGTTGCTGGGTTTCTTGCTGTTAGAATCTGTTGAACAGAATTAGTTATGATAATCTAATTCTGTGTCAGACAGGAACATCAGGCAACTTAGCAACACAGACTAGAAGGCTTTAAAATAGCAAACTGTTTTTAATTCTGTAGCAATACATTTGTAAGCAATTACTATAGGTAATCTTATTTATTTATTTATTTATTATTGTACATGATATAGCAGTGAAATAATTGGTTGTGTGTGACCACAGGTGTGCTGTCCAAACACAACAAAAACGTATTGGAACATTTTGTTGGGAAATGGCAGCTTGATTCCAGGAGACTCTGGCAAGAATGCTCTTTTTAAATGATTTTAACAGCATTTTGTTTTTAGACTAAGGGCTGGTCTACACTGGGGGGGGATCGATCCAAGATACGCAACTTCAGCTACGCAAATAGCGTAGCTGAAATCGAAGTTTCTTGGATCTAATTACCTGGGGTCCACATGGCGCGGGATCGACGGCCACGGCTCCCCCGTCGACTGCGCTACCGCTGCTTGCTCTGGTGGAGTTCCGGAGTCGACGGTGAGCGCGTTCGGGGATCGATATATCGCGTCTTAACGAGACGCGATATATCGATCCCGGATAAATCGATTGCTACCCGCCGATACAGCGGGTAGTGAAGACGTACCCTATGTATGAGTAATACTGGATTTCATATTTGCAAGCAGACGTAGGCCTAATTAATGAAGTTACTTAATTTAGGAAGCCTCATAAAAGGATTCTGCTAACCCTTCCACAATATTTCAGGGTCCCTTACTCAAAAGTGCCTTTAGATTGTATGGTTGAATGTGAATTTTGTGAGGAAGGAATTATTGATAGTTTTTAGAGGTTCATCCTTGAATCTGTTTAGGGATTGACAAAACCCAGTATAACTTGTCATAATATGGAATCAGTATTACTGGATTGTTCCTTACACTAAGGGTATGTCTACACTATGAAATTAGGTCCATTTAATAGAAGTCGATTTTTTAGAAATCGATTTGATACAGTCGATTGTGTGTGTCCCCACTAAGCACATTAAGTCGGTGGAGTGCGTCCACAGTACCGAGGCTAGCGTCGACTTTAGGAGCGTTGCACTGTGGGTAGCTATCCCACAGTTCCCGCAGTCTCCGCTGCCCATTGGAATTCTGGGTTGAGCTCCCAATGCCTGATGGGGCAAAAACATTGTTGCGGGTGGTTCTGGGTACATGTCATCAGGCCCCCCCTCACTCTGTGAAAGCAACGGCAAACAATCGTTTCTCGCCTTTTTTCCTGGGTTACCCGTGCAGACGGCATACCACGGCAAGCATGGAGCCCACTCAGCTCACTGTCACCGTATGTCTTCTGGGTGCTGCTGGCAGACTCAGTACTGCAGTGCTACACAGCAGCATCTCCTTGCCTTGCCTTGCCTTGCCTTGCCGGCAGCAGACGGTGCAATATGACGGTTAACCATCATCGTCGTCTCGTGGGTGCTCCTGGCCGACCTCAGTGAGGTCTGTCGGGGGGTCTCTGGGCAGACATGGGTGCTCCTGGCTGACCTCGGTGAGGTCGGTCGGTGGCGCCTGGACAAAAATGGGAATGACTCCAGGTCATTCTCTTCATTAAGTTTCGTCTAATGGAGATTCAGTCCTGCCTGGAATATCATGCCAGCTGGAGGCTTCTGCCTCAGGCTGCTCTCCCAGCCGGCAGCACCACACGATCACACCTACCCCAGCCTACCCCTTGCTCCCATGGCTCATGAAGCCTGGACAGTAGTAAGGAGCACTTGAACTATAGGCTGAACAAGTGCAGAATGGTGGTAGAATGTGCCTTTGGACGTTTAAAAGCTCGCTGGCACTGTTTGCTGACTAGGCTGTTTGCGATTAGATTAGAAGAGCACAGCAAGGCGCGCTGTGCATCACAGAGGCTTTGAAAACCAGTTTCATGACTGGCCAGGCTTCGGTGTGACAGTTGTGTGTGTTTCTCCTTGATGAAAACCCGTCTCTTTTGTTGATTTTAATTCCTGTAAGCCATGTCATCAGTCGCCCCTCCCTCCATGAGAGCAATGGCAGACAATTGTTTCGCACCTTTTTTCCGTGCAGACGCCATACCACGGCAAGCATGGAGCCTGCTCAGATCACCGCGGCAGTTATGAGCACTGTAAACACCACACGCATTATCCTGCAGTATGTGCAGCACTGGAAACGTCAACAGCAGACGAGGAGGTGACGGCAGTGCGGTGACGAGAGTGATGAGGAAATGGACACACAGTTCTCTCAAAGCACGGGCTGTGGCAATTTGGACATCATGGTGCTAATGGGGCAGGTTCATGCCGTGGAACACAGATTCTGGGCCCGGGAAACAAGCACAGACTGGTGGGACCACATAATGTTGCAGGTCTGGGATGATTCCTAGTGGCTGCAAAACTTTCGCATGAGTAAGGGCACTTTCATGGAACTTTGTGACTTGCTTTTCCCCACCCTGAAGCTCAAGAATACCAAGATGAGAGCAGCCTTCATAGTTCACAAGCGAGTGGCGATAGCCCTCTGGAAGCTTGAAATGTCAGACAGCTACCGGTCAGTCGGGAATCAATTTGGAGTGGGCAAATCTACTGAGGGGGCTGCTGTGATCCAAGTAGCCAATGCGATCACTGAGCTGCTGCTATCAAGGGTAGTGACTCTGGGAAATGTGCAGGTCATAGTGGATGGCTTTGCTGCAATGGGATTCCCTAATTGTGGTGGGGCGATAGACGGAACGCATATCCCTATCTTGGGACCGGATCACCAAAGTAGCCAGTACATAAACCGAAAGGGGTATTTTTCAATGGTGTTGCAAGCACTGGTGGATCACAAGGGACGTTTAACCAACATCAACGTGGGATGGCCGGGAAAGGTACATGACGCTCGTATCTTTAGGAACTCTGGTCTGTGTGAACGGCTGCAGCAAGGGACTTACTTTCCAGACCAGAAAATAACCTTTGGGGGTGTTGAAATGCCTATAGTTATCCTTGGGGACCCAGCCTACCCCTTAATGCCATGGCTCATGAAGCCGTACACAGGCACCCTGGACAGTAGTCAGGAGCTGCTCAACTATAGGCTGAGCAAGTGCAGAATGGTGGTAGAATGTGCATTTGGACATTTAAAAGCTCGCTGGCGCAGTTTACTGACTCAGTTAGACCTCAGCGAAACCAATATTCCCATCGTTATTACTATTTGCTGTGTGCTCCACAATATCTGTGAGAGTAAGGGGGAGACGTTTATGGCAGGGTGGGAGGTTGAGGCAAATCGCCTGGCCGCTTATTACGCACAGCCAGACACCAGGGCGGATAGAAGAGCACAGCAGGGCGTGCTGCACATCAGAGAAGCTGTGAAAACCAGTTTCATGACTGGCCAGGCTACGGTGTGAAAGTTCTGTTTGTTTCTCCTTGATGAAAACCCACCTCCTTGGTTCACTCTACTTCCATGTAAGCCAACCGCCCTCCCCCCTTTGATCTCCACTTGCAGAGGCAATAAAGTCATTGTTGTTTCAAATTCATGCATTCTTTATTAATTCGTCACACAAATGGGGGGATAACTGCCAAGGTAGCCCGGGAGGGGTGGGGAGGAGGGAAGCACCGGGTGGGGTGGCGGAGGAGTGGGGTAGGGAAGGACAAGGCGACACTGCACTTCAAAACTTATTGAAGTTCTTTCTGTTGCTTGGGCAGTCCTCTGGGGTGGAGTGGTTGGGTGGCCGGAGGCCCCCCCACCGCGTTCTTGGGCGTCTGGGTGAGGAGGCTATGGAACTTGGGGAGGAGGGCAGTTGGTTACACAGGGGCTGCAGCGGCGGTCTGTGCTCCTGCTGCCTTTCCTGCACCTCAACAATATGCCGGAGAATATCAGTTTGATCCTCCAGTAACCTAAGCATTGCTTCCTGCCTCCTCTCATCACGCTGACGCCACCGATCATCTTGATCCCGCCACCTGTCCTCGCATTCATTTTGTGCTTTCCTGGACTCTGACATTGTCTGCCTCCGTGCATTTTGCTGAGCTCTTTCAGTGTGGGAGGACTACATGAACTCAGAGAACATTTCTTCACAAGTACATTTTTTTTTCGCCTTCTAATCTTCACTAGCCTTTGGGACGGAGATGATACGGGGAGCGTTGAAACATTTGCAGCTGCAGGAGGAAAAAGAGGCAGAGTAGTATTTAAAAAGACACCAATTTAGAGAACAATGGGTAGACTCTTTCACGGTGAACCAAGCTGTTAACATTACATAGCACATGTGCTTTCTTTACAAGGTCGCATTTTGCCTCTTATATTGAGGGCCTGCCGGTTTGGTGTGTGAGATCACACACGCAGGGCCGGCAGGCAACAGAATTCGGCTTGCAGGCAGACATGTTAAGCCACAGTATTTTGGCTTCTTTAACCTTCATAACATGTGGGGATGGTTTCAAACAGCAGTGCCCTCATTTCCCATACCAAGCACCCGTTGGGTTGGCCATTTAAAATGGGTTGGCCATTTAAAAGGAGGGACAGCGGTTTTCGGGTTAACATGCAGCACAAACCCAGTTAAAACCCCATACACACACCCAATTCTTTGGGATGATAGCTGCACTCCTCCCCGCACCGCGTAGCTAACAGCGGGAGTGATTTCTGTTCAGCCACAGGCAAACAGCCCAGCGGGAACGGCCACCTCTGAATGTCCCCTTAATAAAATTCCCCTATTTCAACCAGGTCACCAGGAATGATATCACTCTTCTGAGGATAACACAGAGAGATAAAGAACGGATGTTGCTTGAATGCCAGCAAACACCGGGACCATACGCTGCCATGCTTTGTTATGCAATGATTCCAGACTACGTGCTACTGGCCTGGCATGGTAATGGAGGACGGAATAAGGCTACCCTCCCCAGAAACCTTTTGCAAAGGCTTTGGGAGTACATCCAGGAGAGCTTCACTGAGATGTCCCTGGAGGATTTCCACTCCATCCCTATACACGTTAACAGACTTTTCCAGTAGCTGTACTGGCCGCCAATGCATCCCAAGTCTTCAGGGCAAATTAATAATTAAACAAGCTTGCTTTTAAACCATGTATTATATTTACAAAGGTAAATATAGCTGTGCGCTATCTTCAACCACCTCCTCATCATCATCTTCCTCGTCCCCAAAATCTGCATCCCTGTTGCGTGAGAATCCATTGACGGAGTCCACACACAGGGCTGGGGTAGTTGTAGGGGCACCCCCTAGAATGGCATGCAGCTCATCATAGAAGCGGCATTTCTGGGGCTCTGACCCGGAGCGGCTGTTTGCCTCTCTGGTTCTTTGGTAGGCTTGCCTGAGCTCCTTAAGTTTCACGTGGCACGGCTGCGGGTCCCTGTTACAGCCTCTGTCCTTCATGCCCTTGGAGATTTTTTCAAATATTCTGGCATTTCGTCTTTTGGAACGGAGTTTGGATGGCACGGATTCGTGTCCCCATACAGCAATCAGATCCAGTACCTCCCGTTCGGTCCATACTGGAGCTCTTTTGTGATTCTGGGACTCCATGGCCACCTGTGCTGATGAGCTCGCCACGCTGGCCAAACAGGAAATGAAATTCAAAAGTTCGTGGGGCTTTTCCTGTCTACCTGGCCAGTGCATCTGAGTTGAGAGTGCTGTCCAGAGCGGTCACAATGGAGCACTCTGGGATAGCTCCCGGAGGCCAATACCATCGAATTGCGTCCACACTACCCCAAATTCGACCAGGCAGGGTCGATTTCAGCGCTAATCCCCTCGTTGGGGAGGAGTACAGAAATCGATTTTAAGAGCCCTTTAAGTCAACAAAAATGGCTTCGTCATGTGGACGGGTGCAGGGTTAAATCAATCTAATACTCGTAGTGTAGCCCAGGGCTAAGTATAAGGAATATCATGGTAATGTTAATTAAGCAAAATTTAAAATTGTTCATGATCAGGAGTGAAATAGTTAGGTCTTGTCTACACGGGGAAATTTACAGATATAATTATACTGGTATAGTTATGTTGGTGTGACTTCCTATGTAGACACTCTTATTCTGAAAAAAATGCACGCAGATGGGGAGTTACCCCAGTATAATTTTATCAGAAAATTTCCTTCTGTAGACAAGCCCTTAATCTCATTTCAGTTGTCATCAGTTTTTCAAGGTAACATTCCAATGAAATAAATATTTCATTTCAAATCTTTTAGAGCTACTGTTTCAGGCTGTCAGTCTGCAGACTTAGGAAAACAATACTATATCTGTTCACACGCCAATCTTATTTAGAAGAATATTGAAACCATAAAGGATAGAAACTTTATTTGTTTTGGTTTTTGAGTCTGTGGTTATTTTTTATGAAAAAGTAAATTTTGGTGCACAATTTTGCAGCAAATTCTTTAGCTGTGGTAATCAGAAGGGGCCGTAGCAATAGTTCCAGATTCACTTTTTTACAATTTTTCTGAATTAAAATAGGCACGTGTGGGTGTGTATTTGAAATAAAAAGGATTTTAGTTTCTATCCCCCTCAAATAAAAGTTGGTTTCCCAAAAATTGAGATGTCACCTTTGAAATTGTGTGCTGTACGTTTATTATGCCTCACTTTCCCAGTGTGTGGTATAGGGATATCAACACCTGCCTCACAGGAGTGTTGAGGGTTAATAAATTAAATATAAACAATGTTGAGATCTTCTGGCAAAAGACACTATAAAAGTATTATTTTTCATAGTGGCTATTTTGGCTGCAAAATTAGTCATAACTATACATCTTGATGTACCTCTCGTCTGCTGAAAACAGAGGAATTCCTCATTTCTTTTCATGGCCCTCTTAGTTCTTAATGTTTCAGTGACCTTTGATATAAGATGAAGTTTATTTGTGCTTTCCATCACTCTTCCTGTCTTGCCAATGGGTATACCAAAGGCACGGTGCTTACAGATTTTCTGTGTGTAGTGTAAATGGAATGGAATGTAATCGAATCACTGTTTCCTCTGAGGTCATGACTTCACCTAAATTCATGAAAAATGTATGTATATACACGAGAGAGAAAAAGAGGGAGAGAATTCAGTCTTAAATGATCATTTAAGATTCCAACAAACAATGGCAGTTTAACAGAGAGAGTCTGTTAATAAAGGTGGAACAGTAATGAGATTAATAGTTCTTACCCCCACTATATTATCCAAGAGGTTCCACTGACTTCAATCAGAGTGACTTGAGTGGGGCCCTTTTTGAAAATCTGATAAACATTCTGGCTTGTCAGAGATGCTTCAATACATGACCTTTGACAGAAACTGTCACATTTATTCAGTAAATTTCTGTCAAGAAAAGAGGCTCAGAGTAGAGAAATTTCTTAATAAACATTTTCTTTCTTTGGACGTAGAGCTAACCCAGATAGATTCCTAAGATCATACTTCATTAAGAGCCTTACCAAACAAGTTGGTTACATTTCATAGTAATTTCCATTCCATTTTGAACTCTAATATTTGCTTGTCATTAATCCTCTCTCTCTCCTGTTTGGCATTTTAACACACTCAGCATTTTCTTATCCATAGCAAATCAGGTTTTTACCAATGTTATAGTCGTTTTCTTTGCTTTCATTATCAGGCTTCAGTGTACACTGTTTGAACATAGGTTGTTGCTTTTATCACTTCTGTACACCTTATGAATTGCTCCCAAAGGGATTTTTATCTTTCTGGAAATCAACACATCCCAGCTAACAGGGGCGGCTCTAGGCACCAGCAAAGCAAGCACGTGCTTGGGGCAGCCCATTTGCAGAGGCGGCAGGGATCCAGCATGGGAGCTGAGAACCAACAGGGGGCCCTGGGAGCTGTAGTTCCTTGGTTAGCTCCCTGCCTATAGAGCCAGCCCTGGAGCAGGGAAAGAACTACATTTCCCAGCATTCCCTTGGCCACTACCAACAGGAAAGAGGGGGAGGGAGTGAGGTAGCTGAGTCCTCATGCTGCAGCCTGCCCTGAATGGAGAGCTGCACTGTGAGTAGGGATACCATATTTTAACATTCAAAAAATAGGACACTCCACGGGGAGGGAGGGTAGCCCCACCTTGCCCCTATCCACTCCCTGTGACCGCCCCCCACAGAAACCCCAACCCATCCAACCCTTCCTGCTCCCTGTCCCCTGATCCCCCCCCTCCCGGGACCCCTGCCCCTAACTGCCCCCCAGGATCCCACCCCCTATCTAAGCCTCCCTTCTCCTTGTCCCCAACTGCCCCCTCCAACTTCCCCCCTAGGGCCCCACCCCCTACCTGTCCCCTGACAAACCCGCAGGACTCCCATGCCTATCCAACCGCTGCCTGTCCCCTGACTGCCCCCCC
>NW_020664409.1:9363838-9402539 GCF_002925995.2 Terrapene triunguis
CAGAGCCACAGCCCCCTCCCCCCCCTCCCCCAGCACCTGCCTTCCAGATTTGAATACCTCAAAATTCAGGAGTGCTCAAGCTCAGTTTGGGCAGCTGTTACTTCATTTCTCCCAAATCAAATATACTGATCCACTGTAACTTGCTGTAGAAAAAGTAGGATAAAATTGAGCAAGAAATGCTTTCCAGTGGTTATTAGGACTGGAATTGCTATTTTCAACAGCCATTGCCTTTTTTTGTTTGTTTGTTTGTTTGTTTAAAAGGAAGACAGTGATATTACATTGGCAAATTCCCCATAGAAAGAAAGAGAGGAACAAAAGAATAATAAAGGCACCTCAACTTTTCTTCATTTATGTAGGACACTCTTATAATATGCATCCAGATATCCTCCAGTCACACAAGCTGAAAATTGTTCCACTTTACTGCAGTTCTGTAACCATATGGGAACCAATTCTGTCTGTGTTCTGTGCACATCTAAAACGCCTGCTGAATGACCTGCCGTGGGAGCGAGTTACCAGTGACCCAGGGCTGCGGCGGAAGGAGGGTGCAGGTGTGGGGGGAGAGAGCCCAGGGCTCGGGCAGCAGGGGGGTTGGGCGAGGAGCCCAGGGCTGGGACGCGGGGGGGGGCAGCCAAAATTTTTTTTGCTTGGGGTGGCAAAAAACCTAGAGCCGGCCCTGCCAGCTAAAGGGCACCTTAGTCTTCTCAAACTGATGTGATCTGAGAAATGGTGAAAGCTCTGAGGAGTGGTGAAATCATCTTTCCCTTCTTTCAATCAGAAGCTGTCTTAGCAGGCATAAGCATGTCAGCTCTGCCTTTTTAATTATTTTAATTTATGTCTGTAATCTTCCTGCTCATTTTCTTCTTCTGCTTTAGGTAATACTATACTTGAACTAATGTCTACAACTGGTTCATTTGCAGGAATATAGTGCTGCCTTTTCTTTGTATATACTCCTATCTACTTAGAAAAGAATCCTCAAGATGTGATGATAAGGCCAAATCTCCATCCAGAATTCATGAAGTATTCTATAAAGGCCTGGTTAACAGTACATGAAGGAAATAGACTTCTTCATGTACAAAACCCATCAACTGTGCATGTAAGTGAAGGATTACATCAATGATAGTTTACAAAAAGTGCTCACACAGGTTGGAGTCTGCATTGAGGCCTTATTGAAAATTGGTCCCTAAGTTGCCATGTTGGTCCCTAGTTGGCCCCCAATGACTGTTCTTTTCAAAGATGCATGTGCCTCTGTTCTAAACAAATAGTCGAAGTTTTTTCTGTATTTTCCTATTCAGAATTTCACAGAATTTCCAGTATACAGATGGTCTTTCCATTGACAACTGAATCGTAGCAGTACTACGGTTTGTGTCTGAGTGAGAATTTTCCAACATGCCTTTCAGTGGTTTGGGAAAAGAATTCTGGTGAATTGTCAAACTGGGTTGTCAAACTCTTTTTCCTGTCTTTTCCTGCCCTTCCCTTCCAACGCTTTCATCTATAAAAAAACACTGGGTATATTGACAGTCTTTGATGTAGGCTTTCATCTTAAATTAAATGTTTAAATTTGGGGCCTGGAGTCGCAGAGAAACTTACGTGCCTAGAAAATCACTGGGATCGACAAAAGCCTGAGTTTGGTGCCTCGGTTCCCTATATAATGACTGGGATGGGATTCACAAAAAGCCAGCATGCTAGGCAGCTGAATGCATAACATAACCAATGGAAGATTCCAACCTGAGGAATGTGTGCTGAGTCCCCCTCTTGGAGATAGGCATCTGAGTCTGGGCCACAGTGTGGTGGCTCCCTCCACTTGCGATCCTCAGCTGCAAAACTCTCTCTTGGTGGTAGGTTCATTTCAGCAAGAAACGCTGGGTGGAAGGAGAGAAAGACATCCTTCATAACTTTTAGCTCAATGGTTAGATACTCACCTGAGAGGTGGAGACCAGAATTCAGTCTCCCTACTCCAATAACTATTTAAAATTATTTATCCACAGTGGAACTGCTTCAACAGGAGAGACTGAGGGAGCCCCACTTCAGAATATCCCATAGTCCAGTGGCAAGGGTACTCACCTGAAATGGGCAGATTCCAGTTCAGATCCCTTCTTAAGAGGGGAAACTTGAACCAGGGATCTTCCACATCCCAGCTTAGGGTTAAACCCAACCGCTGGGTTAAAAGTTATGCCTGTACAATTTTTGCACTATAACTGTATAGATAACTGTATAGATATGTCCACATTATTTAAAAGAATAATAGTCAGCTATAAAGTCTATCAAGTGTTTGTATCAAGTGTTTGTATACAAACACTCATTTGTGTCCTGTATAATGATGCATTTGATTAATTTCTTTGATGAGATGGCAGGGTTGATAATTGTGAAGACTTCCTGAAATGCTGTGGCTTTCTGTGAAGAATTATGATCAGATGAAAACTTCTCTGATCTTGTGTCATTAATCATTTCAACTTTAAAATAAAAAATTGGAACCAATTTTGATATTTCTTTAAAGTCAAAACCCGACAGTGGTTAGAGCCAAATATACGTACATAGTGCTGGACAAGTTTCTTTCTTTCAGCTTGTAGATGCACCTGTTTCTCATAAGCATCAGAGAGAATCAATCATACAAAATTATGGAGTTGTTTTATGATGTGGACAAAGGTTCCCTAGGGTCAGAGACTGTGAGCAACAAATTTATTTCATTTGTCATTTTGGCCATATTTTAACATAGCTTGTGAAAATCTGGTGCATATAAATTCTTTGTGTATTTACTGGCTCCCTCAACACAGTTTTTGTCACTTCTGTGGTTGTTTAATTCAGGTAATACTAAATGAATTCATATGAACTTTGCACTTCATTTTGCTTTCCTTGATAACATGCTAACGCATCATTATAAGGTTGAATTTTTAAAAAGTCAAATGCTGTTAAAATATCATTTTCTAGCACATTATTTCTTTATTTTAAAAATCAAGTTTCTTTAATCTTAATTTGTTATGTTATATCAGTTCCTCTATTGGTAGGCCCAGCTGCATAAACACTTGCAAAGATAAGTTTTTAAATATATTTTTAAAAACTTTGTCATCTTTTCGTACAGTGGTTTTAATCCATGTTTGATAGATAATGGCATAGGCCAAGTAGGGTGACCTGACAGCAAATGTGAAAAATCAGGACGGGGGATGGGGGGTAATAGGAGCCTATATAAGAAAAAGAGCCCAAAAATCAGGACGGTCCCTATAAAATCAGGACATCTGGCCACCCTAAGGCCAAGTGATTGGAATCTTGCTTCTTGAGAGCTTTCATGTTTTTCTTCTTGTCGCTACTGCATTTCATTCCCTCACACAGGCCATGAGGGGCAGCACTACTCAGCTTTCACTGCAAGAGTTTTCTGCTTTGGCAAAAACTAATTGCAGGAGATGAGATTGAAAAGAAGAAGAATAGGAACATATAGACTGATATCGACACTTTGTTTAGGCCATGTCTATGCTACAGATGCTACAGTGGCATAGCTCCGGGGCCTGAAATGAAGATGGGGACTACAGTGACAGAAGGGGTTTTCTGTTGACTTAGTTTTGACTATACTGTACCAGGAGTTAGATTGACATAGCTATAGCGCTGAAAGGTGTGGATTTTTCATACTCCTGAGCACTGTAGGTATGTTGACCTATGTTTTAAATGTAGACCAGGTCTGCAATAACAGCCAAAACCTCACCACGGTCTCAGAATTGCTGCCAGCATTAATGGTCGACATGAATAGTATCCGAGGAAAAAATTATAGCTCTAAATCAGGTCGGCAACCTACGGCACGCGTGCCAAACACGGCACGCGAGCCGATTTTGAGTGGCACGCAGCTCCCTGCCGCGGTCCCGGCCCCCAGCCCCACTCAGCCCCCCCGCCCACCGCTCTCTTCTGCGGGGGCAGGAGGCAGAAGCTTGGTTCTGTGGCAGCCGAGCTTCCTCCCTCCCCCGCTTCTTCCCCCAGCGTGGTGCTTTCCTACCCCATCTCCTCTCCTTCCCCGCACCAATCAGCTGATGGCCCTAGCAAGGGGGAGGGGGAAGAGCGGCAGCGTGCACACAGCTCCGTAGAGGACGCAGAGAGAGGTAGGGACGGAGCCTGGGGGAAGGGGGTGGAACAGGGCATATCCCTTCCAGCCCCCTGCCGTGAGCCGCTCAGGGCAGGGGGCTGGGAGCACCCCCACGAGCCGAGCACCCCAGCCTTCTGCCCTGCACACCCCCAGCCCTCTGCCCTGAACCCCCCACACCCCAACACACACCCAGCCTTCTGCCCTGCACCCCCACACACCCCCAGCCCTCTGCCCTGAACCCCCCACATCCCAACACACACCCAGCCTTCTGCCCTGCAGCCCCCAGCCCTCTGACCTGACCCTTAAACCCCCCACACATACCCCAGCCTTCTGCCCTGCACCCCACCACACCCCCAGCCCTCTGCCCTGACCCCTGAAACACCCCGCCCAGGTCTGGGGTCCCGGCCACAGGCCCTGCTCGGCCTGCTGCCGGCCTAGGTGAACAGAACTCCAGGCTGGCAGCGAGCTGAGCAGGCTGGTGGCGTAAGATCAGCATTTTAATTTAATTTTAAATGACGCTTCTTAAACATTTTGAAAACCTTGTTTACTTTACATACAATAGTTTAGTTATATAATATAGACTTATAGAAAGAGACCTTCTAAAAACGTTAAAATGTATTACCGGCACGTGAAACCTTAAATTAGAGTGAATAAATGAAGACTCGGCACGCCACTTCTGAAAGGTTGCTGACCCCTGCTCTAAATCATCCAAACTAATGACTTAATAAAAGACTTTAAAACCCCCACAAATAAGTGATTTTATTTACAGCTGTAACAATAAGTTATGACTACAGCTCTGACATCATAAGTGGTTGGCTTTTTTCTTCTCTGGCCCTTTGGAATATGCACAATTCATACTGAACATGTTGGTCATACAGGTCATTAAAACTTAAACATTGAGACACTCATGATAAATATGATTGACTGCATTTTAACAAGTATTGTGATGGTTCTAAAGAGTATGGGTTCTCTCAAGCATCTGGCAATGTGTGGTGCTTTGGTTTATACAGCTCAAACAGCTGATTCCTTCACTGAAAGATTTTAAGCCTGTTTGCGCTATTTAGCAAGTTTGGAAAACCCAACTTTAGCTCCTGGAAAATACTCAAACTCTCTATGAGAGTGAGATTTCTGTGCTACATCTAAAGCGTGGCTAATAGATTCTTCATTTTGACAAAGAGATCATCATAAAAATCATCTTAAGGGATTTTTATGCTTAGAAAATATGGTTTAGATAGGATCTTGATTAAAGGTCCATCAAACAGCTATTTCCAGCTGGATGCTTGTGAGAGTTTCACTCTATCTCTGTCTCTCCCTCCTTCCTAAGAAAATCTCTTCAAACATTATCTTATGGTGAATGTGACTCACCTCCAGGTCTTCCAGTGGTGAAAAGTTTGATAACACAGTGTCATCGGAAATAGATCAAATTGAGTATCATATGAAAGTCCTTTCTCTCGCAGACAGAATGGTACCAAACATGACAAACCTAGAACAATTATGTATATGTATTTGAGAAGATGTTTAAAAATCAACTTTTGTAAAAATTATACTTTAACACGAGGATGCATTGCTTACATCAAAAAGATATTCATCTTTGGTAGTCCTAGGGAAGTTAGCCTTGATGAGTAGGGCTGAAAATATTTATTTATCAAAGTCATCATCAGTGTTGTCTCTGTCTAAGGAAGCGGTCCTCAAACTTTTGAGGGCTCTGCCCCCCCCTTACCCCTTTTTGCGCCCACCCTGCCTCAGAGCCAGGCCAGGACCGGTGCTGTGGCTGTGGGGGAACGCAGACTGGGGTAAAGGGGCCACAGCTTGGGGCGGGGGTGGGAGCAGAGCCGCAGCCAGGCTGCAGTGGGGGTCGGGGAATGGGGCCACGGCCAGGGGCTGGCATGGGGCTGGGAGCTGTGCCAAGGCTGGGGACGGGGCCAGATGCAGGACTGGGAGCCAGGGACATGGCTGAGGGCGGGACTGTAGCAAAACTGGGGGTCAGCAGGGGCTGGGTGGCACTTCCTCCCCTCCCATGGTGAGGGCTGGCCTGGCCCCGCTGCAGCCCCCCGCTGTTCCTTCAGGTCCCCCTAGGAGGGCATGTCCCACAGTTTGGGGACCTCTGGTCTAGGGCATCACTGCGAGACACGTTGTCACACTGATCCTCGCTTGTGCCACACTTGCACATCTCTGTACAAACCAGCTGCTGGCCAAACATCTGCAGGGTGGTGATCATAGGGAAGGGTAGCTTTGGATGCTCCTGATCATCCTGGAGCCGTTCCATTGCTTGATAATTTGCCCTCTTGATAGCAGGATGATGCACCCCTTTTCAGTGGCAGTTTTTCTCCATTTGCCTGCTTCCTGGAAAACATCCACCAGTGTAGCTCTGCAACTGTTGTAATGTTGGTCTTCAAATGGTAAACTCAGCAGATGAATGCCTTCAGTACTCTTATGACCTCATCAGTGACTGTCTCAGCCAGTGTTCCCTCTAATTTTTCCCACCCATGTATGTAATTAATTTTGTTATGTGCACCAATATGGAGGTGGAGGGGGCTTAAGGCTGGGGCAGAGGGTTGGGGTGAAGGGGTGTGAGGGCTCAGGCTGGGAGTGCGGGCTCTGGGGTGGGGCCAGGGATGAGGGGCTCAGGGCTGGGGCAGAGGATTGGGGTGCAGGGTGTGAGGGCTCCTGCTGGGAGTACGGGCTCTGGGGTGGGGCCGTGGATGAGGGGCTCAGGGCTGCGGCAGAGGGTTGAGGTGAAAGGGTATTAGGACTCCATTCTGACTGTGCCGCCTCGGCCGCAGCTGGGGTCAGGCTGCTCTGACTGCGCCTGGGGCCGGGCCGCCCCGCCCCAACCGTGGCTGGAGCCGATCCAGCCACACCACCCCAGCTGGTCCGGGCGACCTAGCTGTGGCTGGGTCCAGGCTGCTCCAGCCGCACTTGGGGCCGGCCCGGGCCGCACCACAGCAGAGTTGGGGCCAGGGGAGAGGTGCCCCGCGCCCTGGCCGCAGCAGTTTGGGGTCCAGGCTAGGTGGAGGCTGGGGAAGGCGCCTCTCCCCCGGCAGGTTCCTTGAGCTGCCATGCAGCTTACAGGGAGCTTAGGTCTCAGCTGTTGTGAACACCTTCAGAGAGAGATTCTCGTTGGCGGCTGAATCAAATGCCTTCCAGTAAGATAATTTGGGTTTTCCAGCTAACCTTCCAGTAGTGTGACACCCTGCAAGGGCATGGAAACCTGGCAGTGCAGCAGCTTTTAATGATCTGAGTGATAGTAATATGTCTCTGAGGGGTATACAGCAATTCTGTGCCCCAGCAGCAAGCACAAAAACAGAATCTTGAAGAAGTCTTGGGTAGCGTCTCACAGAGAACACTAGAACATCTGTGTATTGTGCAAAAATCCAGAGATTAATAGCACTTCTCTCTGTGGCATTGGTGGCATGCAAGATCATTTCAGTGTCAGCTTCCTCATGGGAACTACAAAGACACTCCACTGAACAGTGCCAGGCAGCAGTTGCATGATGTCATGTGATGATGAAATTCTTCGAGCAATTCTTCATATGCTGGAGTATTTTTTCCTGCAAGGGTGTGCGGTTAATTCATCCTTCATGTGAATATGAAACAGTAGCTTCTTCATTGTAACATTGGATATGTACATGGAGTCAAAGATTTTTGTATTGGACAGGTGCAATACTGTGGAGTCATCTTTTTGGTTAAATTTTCTTGATTTTAAAACACAAGCAAAAACTTGCCTATGCTTAATTGCATTTAAATTGCCCTGATTAGGTATTTAATTTGTCCCAGTTAGATTGAAGTGAATGGACTGTGGAATGGGTAAGTTTTTCTAACTTTTCCATCTGCTTGTTTTTCGTTGGTTAGAGATAGTGTTGTATTGATTTGTGTAGCGAGGATTGTATCTTCACAAAAGAAAAAAGTAGAAACTTTTTTTTTTTAAAAAAAAAAGCATTGATCTGGTAGAACTGTGGAGACCCTTAAATAATATTTAACTCTGGTCTTAAGGCAGTCAGAGGGTGGTGTTTGGTGGATTGCGCTATATTCAACAAGACAGTCACAATTGTCTTCATACAAATTGTCTCAAGAAAAGCCTGAGACCAGCAGTCTCTGCTTTGCCCATTCCTGTCAGTTTAGAAAAAGACAATGTCAGCAATAGGTTCTGCTAAACAGATAATACTGAGCATGTGCATCACTAAGGCCTGGTCTACACTAGGCGTTTATGTCGAATTTAGCGCCGTTACATCGAATTAACCCTGCACCCGTCCACACCACGAAGCTATTTAGTTCGACATAGAGCTCTCTTAAATTCGACTTCTGTACTCCTCCCCAACGAGAGGAGTAGCGCTAAATTCGAAATGGCCATATCGAATTAGGCTAGGTGTGGATGGAAATCGACGCTAATAGCTCCGGGAGCTATCCCACAGTGCACCACTCTGTTGACGCTCTGGACAGCAGTCCGAGCTCGGATGCTCTGACCAGCCACACAGGAAAAGCCCCGGGAAAAGTTGAATTCCTTTTTCTGTCTGGGCAGTTTGAATCGCATTTCCTGTTTGGACATCGTGGCGAGCTCAGCAGCACTGGCAACGATGCAGAGCTCTCCAGCAGAGGTGACCGTGCAATCGCAGACTAGAAAGAGGGCCCCAGCATGGACTGATCGGGAAGTCTTGGATCTCATCGCTGTGTGGGGCGATGAGTCCGTGCTTTCCGAGCTGCGCTCCAAAAGACGGAATGCAAAGATATATGAGAAGATCTCTAAAGCCATGGCAGAGAGAGGATACAGCCGGGATGCAACGCAGTGCCGCGTGAAAATCAAGGAGCTGAGACAAGGCTACCAAAAAACCAAAGAGGCAAACAGACGCTCCGGATCCCAGCCCCACACATCCCGTTTCTACGAGGCACTGCATTCCATCCTGGGTGCGGCCGCCACCACTACCCCACCCGTGACCGTGGACTCTGAGGATGGGATATTGTCCGCGGCCGGTTCCTCGGACATGTTAGCGGACGGGGAAGATGAGGAAGGAGATGAGGAGCACGAGGCAGTCGACAGCGCTTGCACCGCTGATTTTCCCGACAGCCAGGAGCTCTTCATCACCCTTACCGAGATCCCCTACCAACCGTCCCCAGCCGTTACCCCGGACACAGAATCAGGGGAAGGATCAAGCAGTAAGTGATTTAAACATCTAAACATTTATTTTTAACAGAACTGGAATATTTATAATATTAACAATGGGTTTTTCATGATTTCTTTGCCTTAGGTGCTTAACTATTTAGTCCCAACTATTTAAAAAAAATCTAACAATGTCCGGTTTTTCATGATTCTGCTGCCCAAGACGCTCCACTCTTTAGTCCCTGCCAGTGCAGCTACACCAAAATCTGGTCTATATGTCCGGGGATAGAGATGAAATCCTCATGGGAGATCTCAACGTAGCTCTCCTGGAGGTAATGTTCAAGCCTGTTCATCAGGTTCCTGGGGAGAGCGATCTTATTGGGTCCTCCGTGGTACGAAACGTTTCCGCGCCAGGAGACAATCAAGTACTCAGGGATCATTGCCCTGCAGAGCATGGCGGCATACGGCCCTGGTTTTTGCAGGCTTTCCCTAAGCATCCGTTCCTTCTCGCTGTCCGAGATCCTCATCAGGGTGATGTCGCTCATGATGCCCTGCTTTGAATTAGGTAGGGGAATGTTAGTATTGGGACTGCTTTACAGCCATGCGGTGGAGGCGGGAGAGGGGCAGCATACAGGGATCTTTCCCTGGGACAGCCGCGAGGGGGTGGGACAGGGGCAGTGTTCATGCTTGCCTGATTGCTGGCAGCAGAGACTGGCATTGCTTTCAATGTGAAAGGAGGCCAGTGCTACTATTAAAGTTTTAAGCAGCCACAAGTCTACTGCTTACCATGTTTGCCCGCTACACAAATTCCGGTGTCCTGCCCCGCTTCTCAGATCGCCACTGCAAGACCACAGGCACTGAAGGCGAGGGCTGAAAATTCGACCTTTTATCTTTCTGAGGAATTTACTCCCTTTTTCCCATTCCCACAGCCACATCTGCGACTGTCTCCCAACCCAGCCTGGCATCACAGTCCCAGAGGCTAGCGCAGATTAGGCGGAGGAAGAAGAAGACGCGGGAGGACATGTTCTCAGAACTAATGTGCTGCTCCCGAGCCCAGGCAGCCCAGCAGACACAGTGGAGGGAGAACTTGTCCCAAATGCATAGAGCAAACATGGAGCGGGAGGAGAGGTGGCGTCAGGAAGACCAGCAGGCGACTCAAACGCTGCTTGGACTGATGAGGGAGCAAATGGACACGCTCCGGCGCCTTGTGGATGTTCTGCAGGACCGGAGGCAGGAGGAGAGAGCCCCGCTGCAGTGTATCTGTAACCACCCTCCCCCACCACCAAGTGCCATACCCCCCTCACCCAAAGTCCAAAGAAGGAGGGGCGGCAGGGGCCGTGAAAAGTTTCACTCCACCCCTGCAGAGTGCTGTAGCACTAGAAGGCTCTCATTCCCCAAACTTTGAAAAGTCCTTTCCTACCCACCTCACACAAGCCCCCGTCCAAGTTTCAACCCCCCTGTTTCATGTGTAGTTACTAATAAAATATACGTTTCTGTTAATTACTGTTTCCATCATTTTCTTTTGGAGGAGAGTCTGTGTGAAGGGGGGGAAGGTGGTTGGTAATTGGACAGTATAGTCACCTTTAGCAGGGTACAGAGGCGGGGGCAGGTCCAGCAGCAGGGCACATACACAGTGCAGTTACTAGTTACCCTGGTCAGTCTGGGAGGTGGTTTTCATGTTCTGGGGGGGGGGGGGGGGTTGCTCTGTGACTTTGTGGCGGGGGAGGGCAGTTACAGATCTTATGCAGCGGTCCTTATCCTGGATCACAGAGCCACACAGCAGGGGATCTGTAACCCTCCTCCCCCTGCCAGAAAGTCACATAGCCGACACATACACGCAGTCCCGCCCAGGACGGCTGGCAGGCTCCGTTGAAACAACCAGTCCACCACTGCGGAGCCTGTCATTCCTGGAGTTTAGAGGCATCATTTGCATCACTACACTACACCCGCCCCCCACCACAGTCTGCGTCCCAGGTTTAAAACATTCCCGCGAAAACGGTAATAAAGACAACGGTGTTCATTAAGAAAATAGAACTGATTTTATTTTTTTGGAAGGGGGTGAAGGGGGTATGTAGCTGGAGAGGATAGTCAACATAAACTGGGTAAAGAAACGGGGGCAGGTTCAGCTTCTGGGTCCACAAACTTAACAGTCACTGGTTACCCTGCTCACTGTGGAACCTAGCTTTCAAAGCCTCCCGGATGCACAGCGCGTCCCGCTGGGCTCTTCTAATCGCCCGGCTGTCTGGCTGGGCGTAATCTGAAGCCAGGGTATTTGCCTCAACCTCCCACCCCGCCATAAAGGTCTCCCCCTTGCTCTCACAGAGATTGTGGAGCACACAGCAAGCTGCTATAACAATGGGGATATTGGTTTCGCTGAGATCACAGCGAGTCAGTAAGCTTCTCCATCTCCCCTTGAGACGGCCAAAAGCACACTCCACCACCATTCTGCACTTGCTCAGCCGGTAGTTGAACAGTTCTTTTTCTGTGTCCAGGGCGCCAGTATAGGGCTTCATGAGCCAGGGCATTAGCGGGTAGGCTGGGTCCCCGAGGATCACTGTAGGCATCTCCACATCCCCAAGACTTATTTTGTGGTCCAGGAAGTAAATACCTTCCTGCAGCCGTCTAAACAGACCAGAGTTCCTGAACACGCGAGCGTCATGAACCTTGCCCGGCCATCCGACGTTGATGTTGGTAAAACATCCCCTATGGTCCACCAGTGCTTGCAGCACCATTGAAAAGTAGCCCTTTCTGTTAATGTACTGGCTGGCCTGGTGGTCCGGTCCCAGGATAGGGATGTGAGTTCCATCTATAGCCCCACCGCAGTTTGGGAATCCCATCGCGGCGAAGCCATCTATGATGACCTGCGCGTTTCCCAGTGTCACTACATTTGAGAGCAGTACCTTAATGATTGCGTTGGCTACTTGCATCACAACAACCCCCACAGTAGATTTGCCCACGCCAAAGTGGTTCGCGACTGACCGGTAGCTGTCCGGCGTTGCAAGCTTCCAGAGGGCTATGGCCACTCGCTTCTGGACAGTCAGGGCTGCTCGCATCCGGGTGTCATTGCGCTTCAGGGCAGGGGACAGCAACTCACAAAGTTCGAAGAAAGTCCCCTTCCGCATGCGAAAGTTTCGCAGCCACTGTGATTCATCCCAGACCTGCAGCACTATGCGGTCCCACCAGTCCGTGCTTGTTTCCCGGGCCCAGAATCGCCGTTCCACAATATCCACATGACCCATTGCCACTGTGATGTCCTCGGCGCTGGGTCTTGTGGTTTCTGACAGCTCTGTGCTACTCTCATACTTCAGGCCCTCACCGCGGTGCCGTAGCCTCCTCGCCTGATTTCTCTGTATCTGCCTCTGGGAAAGGTGGATGAGAAGCTGCGAGGCGTTGAGAACGGCCACAACTGCAGCGATGGTCGCAGCGGGATCCATGCTCGCAGTGCTGTGGCGTCCGCGATGTCACTGACCAGAAAAGTGCGCGAACTGATTTCCCGCCGGCGCTTTCAGGGAGAGAGGGAGGGCGGTAGTGACGGACGGATGACGACAGTTACCCAAAAGCACCCTCGACACATTTTTTTACCCAGAAGGCATTGGCGGCTCGACCCAGAATTCCAATGGGCAGCGAGGACTGCGGGAACTGTGGGATAGCTGCCCACAGTGCACCGCTTCCAATGTCGACGCTTGCCCCGTTAGTGTGGACTCACAAAGTCGAATTACTGTCCTTAGTGTGGACACACACGTTCGACTTTGCAATATCGATTCCACATATTCGATTTAAGTGAAATCGAACTACTCTCGTAGTGTAGACATACCCTAAGTGTATTGCTTTCATATTTGAATTTCCTCCCCCTCAAACCAAACACGGGCCTTATCCTCTTTCAGGTTCGTGTCCATGCCAAGTGTCAAACTTTAACTAGTGTAGTTAGCACATTTTATAGAGGGGAAATTGAGTTTTTATCCAACTGGCAGAGACTTTCAAGAATTTAAATAAATAAATAAATACAAACTTTGTGCAGAAGCAAAGCATTGAACATTTTAGCTCCAAACTTTTACAATTTCATAAAATGGTGTATGTAAAAACAAGGAGCAATAATGGAAGCTGTTTTGCAGCCTTAACTATACAAGGTGCTATCTTAGACCTCCTGTAGTACATGCACATGTGTATGGTTAGCTTGTCAATCCTTAGACTGTGAAGAGGGTACTGTGTCATGGAGATACTGGGCTTAGTCTCTAGTGAGGCTGTGTTTTGTACCCACTCTTAGAGAATCCTCTGCTATCTAATAAATGTAGTATTACAGATGGTATGCCACAAGGAAGACTGTATTCTATTCTTTCACACAGGTGACTGTTTGATGGGATTTTATAATTAGATATGGTTGAGGAGATGTGTGAACCAGAAGCAACCCCTTTTTAAAAAAATCACAGTAGTTGAGTATTGGGTAACTGGAGGTCAGCCAAAAAAGTTCCCTTCCTCTTTTTCCTGATACCACAAATAAATGTGAAACATGCAGTAAATGCCTGCATACTTTTAAAAGATTAAGGACCAAATTTATCTGTGATTTAACGTAATCAAAGTCACTGGAGTTACACTAGACATGAATTTAGTCCTATAAGCTTAAATATTTCACTTGTGGTTCAGAAATTATTTACTTTTTAAATGTTTGTTTTGCATTAAGATTTACCAAGCTTTACAGGACAGCACATTTTGAGTGTGAAGGGGTACTTCCAAATCTGTATTTAAAGAAGGCAGATCACACCTGCCATTCCCTTAAATGCTTAATTTCACATGACTAGATGAGTAGTGTTCCTTGTCACCTGTCAAAATGAGTTTATTTCAAACTCCACTATACACCATCTGTGGGTCTTCGTTATTAATTCAGAACATTCCAATGATGCATCAACCATTGAGAAGCACCTGCATGGTGTTGTTGCCTTTGAATGCATAGGGAATGCCAAGTGTGCTACAAGTCACAATAGTATTTCCTTGCTTTTTCACTTGGATTCTTTATGGCAGCTCAGTGTTTGTGTTCTTTACCCTTATTGAAGCTGATATCCTACAGATGGCTTCCCCAGACATACCATGACACACCACATGAAAATGTACCACAGTACAACTGCTAATTTATTTTCCTTTATTTCTCTGTGTTTTTCTACTCGCGGTTCATTAAATATTTTAGCGCCCTGTGCATAAACTAAAGTTTTCAATAAACTCTGATGTCGATTGTTTTGAAATGCGTTATTAAAGAATTAATACACATCTGCTCCTCAGAAACAAATGAAAAGGCAGCAGGATTTCAGGAACTGAACACTGTTAGGGCATTTACTCACTTTGTTTCTACTATTATTTTTGTCATTTTTGTAGATGAATTGTTATTTTCTAATGCAGCAAAATCTGTTGATGTCATCAGAAAAATGAAAACCTTAATACATTTAATTAAATGAATACTTAAGCCTCTAACCTTTTAGTGCCATAAATTTTGTAATCAGTGGGTGTCCCTTACAGGAATCACAAATTTGTCTTTCTTAAATTGATATTTTTTTCTGGTTACAGTTAATTGAAAGAACTCTC
The DNA here is from genome assembly GCF_002925995.2 of Terrapene triunguis. NCBI lineage: Eukaryota > Metazoa > Chordata > Testudines > Emydidae > Terrapene > Terrapene triunguis. The sequence goes on from NW_020664409.1 coordinate 9,378,568, forward strand.
AGGTATTTTAAAAATAAAATGATCAGAAAATATAGCAATGGGTACTTGAATCTGGGCTTGTGGAAAACAAACATAAGCATCTTAAAAAATTAACTTATGAAATTTCTCGCCGTCGATGTGGTGCTCAAACACTTGTTTTCATCTTCATACTCTATATCAGAGGTGGGCAAACTTTTTGGCCCCGGGACCACATCTGGGTATGGAAATTGTATGGCGGGCCATGAATGCTCATGAAATTGGGGTTGGGGTGCAGGAGCGGCTGAGGGCTCTGGCTGAGGGTGCGGGCTCTGGGGTGGGGCCAGAAATGAGGAGTTCAGGGTGCGGAAGGTGGCTCCGGGCTGGGGCAGGGGATTGGGGTGAGGGCTCCGGCTGGGGGTGCAGGCTCTGGGGTGGGGCTGGGGATGAGGGGTTTGGGGTTCAGGGAGGTGCTCCGGGCTGGGATCGCGGGGTTCGGAGGGCAGGAGGGGAATCAGGGCTGGGGCAGAGGGTTGGGGTGTGGGAGGAGCTCAGGGGTGCAAGCTCTGGGCGGCACTTACCTTAAGCAGCTCCCGGAAGCAGCAGCATGTGCCACTTCTGGCTCCTATGCGGAGGCGCGGCCAGGTGCCTCTGCGCGCTGCCCCGTCGGCAGGCACCACCCCTGTGGCTCCCATTGGCCGCAGCTCCAGGCCAATGGGAGCTGTGAGGGTGGAGCTTGGGGCAGGGAGCAGCGCGCGGAGTCCCCTGCCTGCCCCTAAACAAAGGAGCCGGAGAGGGGACTTGCGCTGCTTCCAGGAGCTGCGCGGGAGTGGTGGCATGCACGTGCCAAGCGACCCCCGACCCTGCTCCCCAACTGGAACGTGGGAGCGGAGCAAGCCCCAGACTCTGCTCCCCAGCAGGAGCCTGAGGGCTGGATTAAATTGGCTGGTGGACCAGATGTGCCCCGCGGACCGTAGTTTTCCCATCCCTCCTCTATATACACCTTCACACTCACTCCCTTTTCTCTAGCCAATTATTCTTTGTCTGCACCATCCTCTGTGTACTCTGATTTGATGCCTTGTCTCCTGCTGCCCCTTTCTCTTTGAACAATTTTTCTCTTTGGGTGCCAAACAAGTCAATCTTCATTTAAATCACTCCTTAGGTTCCACGGAAATTGTGTGTTTTATTATTGTTGATCCACCAGAGTTGCTATGAGTGGGGGTGACTTTTTTTCAGTGCTTTAAAATGGACCTTTCTCTGGTTGCCTCATGTACTGTCTATCTAATCTAGACTGTAAACACCTTCTGGAAGGGGGGCAATGTCAGCAGTTCTCAAACTGCGGAATATGTACCATTGGTGGTTTACAGGCGGCAATCAGTGATATGCAAGTTGGTTTAATGTATCAGAATAAGACTCCATTATAACTATACTGATTAAAATTATGAAGGTGGTGTGCCAAGTACTTTTCAAAGTTAGATGTTCTAAAGTCTGACTATTGTTACAGCATCTGGCACTTTTAATAGTGCTAAATAAATATATGTCTAGAGATAATATACAAACATAAATTTCTGGGGTGGTGAGAGAGAGGAGCTTTTAAATTTATTTTTTAAAATGCCAGAACATAATTCTTATTTATAAATAACACTATACAGAAAATTCCTTGGATTCAAAACTCATCTCTTCTGTAAGGCAGAAGACAAGGTATATTTTATGCATAAATCTGGGGGCTACCCAGTACTATGATGTGTTCAAAAAGCTGTGTATAAAAATTCTTATCACAGAGAAAGTGTTAGCATGAAGTAGCACTTTTCTTGACTAGTTAAAGTTATGGATATTAACTGCAGTTTAAGTGATGAATTTGCTAGTATTCATTATTTCCCCTTCCCCCCCACCCCCTTCTTAGATGGCTGGAGAGTGAAGCGTATTTGAATGTAGACAGATCCACTCATAATCTTGTGTTAGGTGTCAAGTCCTCTGTCAATCACTTGTAATACCATCTGCTCACAGCAAACCTTTTGAGATGGGGCTCATTTCATTGGTCGATTACTAGCAGGGGGGGAAAGGCAGCATTAATTGAGTCTTTTGAGTATCTATTCCAAGTCTTACCACCCCAGGAAAATACAGTTTTGCTAAATAAAATGTATATTTTAATACTTGTTAGCTTCAGGACACAGGGCAGAAGAATATCAATAACACACAGCAGATCTATACATGATAAACTGACTGCTCTTTTTCTTTTAATATTAGCACTTTCATTAATAGCCAAATGAGATATCACTTTCCTAGTTATTTATATTCTAACAGGTAATTAAAGTTCTACCAGCCACCATCCATGCTGTTCCAAAAGCCTCTATTTGGTTTAGATGCATAAAATCCTTTGTTTTCTTTGATAGATGGGCTGTCACATTCTCACTGTGCTTTGCAACCATCATCTGCATAATCTTCAGTAAGACTGCTTGCTTCATTAGGGTTTGGCATTTGTTTAAAAAAAAAAAAGGTTTGCTTTTTGGTGATGATTCTTTAATTTAGAAAATGAGACGGAGGAAATTAATGGTAATAAATTCAAGAAACTTCAATAAAACTACACAGGAATACTGATTTTTGGACATCTGCAATATTGTGAATTGAGGGAAAAATGTGTAAAGTCTCTCTTATTCAGTCCTATGCATTAAATTAGTTCCTTTGTATTAAATTTAGGAAAGTGAAGCATTGAAGTTACAAGGGTTAAGTTACATAAGCCTGTGCCATTATAGCTTAGAAGAATGTTTTTTATTTTGTGAACTTTGGGTCAGTTCAGTGAATTGAGATGCTCATGGAATTAAGACACACAGCACTTATTTACTCCACTGTATCTCTGCTTCAGTGAAAGTTACTTTTTTACACTAATGTGAAATCAAAATTAGATCCTTATAGTGTAGAGGTGTCCTGGCACTGATCTGCTAGTGCAGCTCAATTCTGATGAGGTGTTCCGTTCCTGACCATCTACAGAGCAGAGATCATCAATTCTGCTGTAATGTGCCAGACTCTCTGGAGTTTTATGTAGTGGTGATGTAGCCATGTTGATCCCAGGATGTTAGACCTGAAGAAGAGCTCTGTGTAAGCTTGAAAGCTTGTCTCTCTCACTAACAGCAATTGGTCCAATAAAAGACATTACCTCACTCTCCTTGTCTCTCTGGAGTTTTATTATTGTGAAGAAATGTAGGGTTTAGACTAGGTTAGGTCTACCAAACTCATTTCACTTGTGACCTGATCCATTTTTCTGAAGACAAAAAGGTATTGTATTAAGCCTCTTTGTGCCATCTAGTCCTTGCTATCAAAGTACTTTTCTGTAGAAACTGTTTAATGTTAAATTAAACATTCTTAATTCCGCTTTGTAGACTTGCTTGTTGCAAGAGTTGCTATTATACATTAGCCAACCTATTTTTTAACAGATGTAGATCATGGCAGGATATTTTTTTTATTATTTTATTTTTTATAGAAAAGGGTAGGTGTGAAGCTTGGTATTCATTACTAAATATATCTTTCTCGTACTTTATATATTTTATTCACAAACCCTTTTTGTGGTCATGTAAAATATGGTAGAGACATGTTAGTTTATTTTAGAGCAGCACTGTACTGTCACAGTAAATGGCCTTTTCGGAAACTTCATTATATTGTTAATTATATTTGTGTTTCTAATATACTCTGTAAATGAGGTGTAGTGATTCAGATATGGGAGGATTGCTTTTCTGTATTGCAGTGTTTAAAGATGAAAAGTGAGATTTGCTTAAAATAGAGTAATAATTTTTATAGCAAAGCAATAACCTCTGCGCAAGGCATTTCATAGAGATCGATGACAGGTTGAGAGTAGCTGATTATTCAAGGTGCAGATGAGGGACTGCAGCAATCAGGAGTCCACATGAAATGCTCTGCACCCAGCTACTGTTACTGTTAGGAAGGGGCATTTTGAAAAACAAATTGAAAAGTGTGTATGCTTGACATAGACATTAGGATAAGCCATTTAACAGAGAATCCATACCTAGTGTGGTGACTATTCAGATTGCTGGATATAATCTATTCATGTTCTCTTTCTTCCAGCCATGCTACAAAATTCATACTATGCCATAAAGTGGTCCAGTTAATAAATGTGGGCAAATATATCTCCGAGGTTTTACAAAGAAAGCTCTTCACCACAGCATTGATGGCTCCAGTGGTAACAAAAATGGGTGATAAGCACATCCTGTATGGTTTCAAGCATACTAAACTTCCACTGGTTTCCATGGGAGTTGAAGATGCTCAGTATGTCACAGGAATGGAATTAGTCATATGTTGCCAGTATTCAATGTCTCCCCATGATAGCTGGATTTAGGTGAGACACTACTGACACTGGAATGTTGTATTTATAGTGATGAATCCCAGACCCTCCCAACTTAAACACTTAAGTAAGTGAATCTTATTTCATTTTTGGCTGGGGTGGGGGGATTTTTTCCATTTTTGAAGTATTTCAGAAATCCTTGTTAAGATATCTGCAAATAGGAGATACTTGTATAAAAATCCCCAAAACTCAGGTAGCTACCATATTTGCTGCTTTGGCTTGTGGAAAGAAGTGTAGCCAGCTTCAACTGCAGCTTTTAGTTGAGAGCTTTAGTGAGAAACTGTTCCTGTGTATAGACAAGCTTGTTGCAAGAATCAGTTATACATTAGCAAACCTAATTTTTTAATCAGAGTAGATCATAAAAAGATTTTTTTAATTAAAAAGAAAAAAAAAAGAGAGGCAGGTTTAAAGCTTAATATGCAGCTAGCTGAAGAACAAACGCTCACCTTACTATCCAGGGTCAGGGTGCATCTTTGATGGAGCCAGGAGCAATGGAAACCCTACTCCGGGGAACGGGGAGAACTCAACCAGAAGCAGCTAGGGCAGTGCTACGCACGCTTCCCCTGGTTCCCCCTTAGAGTCATAGAATCATAGAATATCAGGGTTGGAAGGGACCTCAGGAGGTCATCTAGTCCAACCCCCTGCTCAAAGCAGGACCAATCCCCAACTAAATCATCCCAGCCAGGGCTTTGTCAAGCCTGACCTTAAAAACCTCTAAAGGAGGAGATTCCATCACCTCCCTAGGTAACCCATTCTAGTGCTTCACCACCCTCCTAGTGAAAAAGTTTTTCCTAATATCCAACCTAAACTTCCCCCACTGCAAGGACCATTATTCCTTGTTCTGTCATCTTGTACCACTGAGAACAGTCTAGATCCATCCCCTTTGGAACCCCCTTTCAGGTAGCTGAAAGCAGCTATCAAATCCCCCCTCATTCTTCTCTTCTGCAGACTAAACAATCCCAGTTCCCTCAGCCTCTCCTCATAAGTCATGTGCTCCAGCCACCTAATCATTTTTGTTGCCCTCCGCTGGACTGTTTCCAATTATTCCACAACTAAAAGTTCCCCTACTAAAAGTACACAGTGAGTGGCTATGGGGTATGGTTGTTGTTTTTTTAATTATTATTATTATTTAGAGAAAGGGGATTAGAATGATCAGCAATTTTTTGGTTGGTGCGTTAAAGGCGTTTTTCCCATATGGCAAAATTGACTAACTGCATGTTGTTTTTTACCTTATATGTGGCATCTCGGAGGTCTGTTTTTAGTGTTTAAATAACATTTGCCACAGTGCAGTTGGGGTTAAAAAGTGTCCCTCTAACCAAATGGGCTGCTTGGGCATGTGTCCCAAGCACGACATTGCATGGTGAGGGGTATGCCTCCATGTCTCATACAGCATGTGGCTCCCCCATCTCCTTCTGCATGGAGGAGGGAAACATGCTGGGACTTTGGCTTCCAGCTTGGGTCCCTGGGCAGGCCTGAGGGTGTAGAGGAGGCATTGCCCTCATACCTGCCCTCAGCTTTGTAGAACCAGGGCCAGTAGTGTCCGGTTCCATTCTGCGCTAGAACAGCCCTGCTAGATAGTATGAGGGTGGGGGGTCCCTATTGGTTAATAGGTTTAGTAAAGTTGTAGCCTCTGTATTTAATCATACTATGGTGTACATGTCTCATTGTTTCTGTGTCTGCATCAGTGGATCACATCTGTTCCTGGACTGCATTACAGCAGCAATACTTAAATAATAGACCACAGCCACTTGATTCTCATTCAGATTCTGCTGGTGTTGCTGTTCACCAGCTACTTTAATGTGCATCTGAAAGGCAACTGTCAGCAGAGACCCTTCATTATATGACCCAATCTAACATGTCAGAAAGGAAAAGATTGTCCATATGGGAACATGACAAATAAAACAGCAAGTGTTTCTTTAGATCTGAGTGTTTGAGGAGACGCTATATAGGTGGCAGTTATTAATATCAGCGTTCCTTACATATGACACAAGACCAGAGTAATTGATTTTTTCCAGGCTAGGAGAGTAGGAAAAAAGTCTACGGATTGTCATACAGGCATTTGTACAGAAGCATGAATATTGATATTTCATTGTGTGATGTAGTTCTAATATGCAAGCTCTTATTACAGGTTGACTGGTTGATTTGCTTCTTAGGTATTAGTTTAGTGAAATGTGTGTGTTGTAATTGTTATGACAAAGTATACTGGCTTGAAAAAAATCTTTGTCAGTGTCTGTCTAATGTGCTGCATGTGTTAAGAACTGAATAAAAAATGGAAGGACATCCCACGTACAACGTTGCAAGGTCTCAACTTCAGAACAATTGTTCTGAAAAGTTAGATTAAAACAAATTCATCTGTTCTGTGGGCCTTTAGATCCTACATTGACTCTCTCCTTCACATATAGCTAATATTTTTATGTAGTTATTAGTAGATGCCACAACAGAGGGAAAATTGGCAGTCAGCTGTTTCTATTATGATTAAAGACAGAAGTTTCCAAATGTGGTTCCTTTACTACATACAGATAGGAATCAAATAAGTTGTATATTACTCTTTTTTTCTACTGGCAGAAATATACAACGAAATCTAGTAATGCAAAATGCTGTGTGAAAATATAAACGGGAAACAGATGAGAGATGCGGTGAAGTAGACTCTGTTAGTCCATGGTGTCCTTTTACATCCTCTCTGGGCTACTAACTAATAGTTTTTAATAAGTGATGAAATCTAATATTTTGTATTCCATTTGTGCTGTGGGAATATCTGTAACGATTAGCTAAGTATGACTGTTCAATGCAAAGCTGTATTTGAATAAAGCCTGTATTGTAAAGTACCTGGTTGAGTTTTAAGTACATGAAAGGTGAGACTTGTTAAGACTGGGAAATCTTGTTTATCTTCAAGTTTTGAGGCAGTAATTTCAAGTAACAGCTGAACTCATATAGGCTTTGAAACCTGACATCCAGGTTTTTTAAGTAATCAAACAAAACATTCTTTTTGTACATCTGTTCCAGCTCCTTATGGACAACTGCAGACTCCCGGTTTCCTATCTTAATGGGCAAGTTAAGGAAAGTAGCACTAGTAAGACAAGTGACATAGAGCAGGGGTCTCAAACACGCAGCCCGCGGGGCGTTTTTCTGCGGCTCACAAGCCCCTCGCAGCCCCCCCCCGCCCTTCCCCAGTGTTTACCAGAGCGGCCGGACGAGCACCGGGAGCAGGGCAGGCTCCCTGCCTGCCTTGCCCTGCGCAGCTCCGGGAAGAGGCTGGAACGTGGGGAAGGGGGGGCGGAGGGGCTGTGTGTGGCTGTTGCTTTAGGCAGCGCCCCCAGCAGCTCCAATTGGCCGGGAACGGGGAACCGCGGCCAATGGGAGCTGCTGGAGGCGGTGCCTCAAGCAACAGAAACACACAGCCCCTCCGCCCCCCCTTCCCCATGTTCCAGCCTCTTGCGGGGGCAGGCAGGGAGCCTGCCCTGCCCCCGGTACAGGCTGGGCCAGATCCTGCCCCCCGAACCCGTCCTGCAGCCGAACCCCCTGCCCTGAGCCCCCTGCCGCACCCTGCACCCCGACCCCCTGCCACACCCTGCACCCCGACCCCCTGCCTCACCCCGCACCCCTCCTGCATCCCAACCCACTGCCCTGAGCCCCATACCGCACCCCTCCTGTACCCCGACCCCCTGCCCTGAGCCCCCTGCCACACCCCACACTCCTCTTGCACCCCAACCCACTGCCCTGATCCCCCTGCTGCACCCCTCTTGCACCCCAATCCCCTGCCCTGGGCGCCCTGCCGCACATTGCACCCTGACCCCTTGCTGTACCCCTCACCCCTCCTGCACCCCACACCCCAACTCCCTGCCCTGAGCCCCCACCACACCCCTCCTGCACCCCCTGGGGGCAGGGAGGGGGCAGAGTTGGGGTGGGGATTTCGGGGAAGGGGTTGGAATGGGGGCAGGGAAGGGGTGGGAAGAGGCGGGGCAGGGGCGGGGCCTCATGGAAGGGGTGGAGTGGGGGCGGGGGTGAGGGCGGCGGTGGGGGGGAGGTGTCAGTAATGCGGCCCTCGGGCCAATGTACTAGTCCTCATGTGGCCCTCTTGGTCATTTGAGTTTGAGACCCCTGACATAGAGGATATGTCTATACAGCAGCTGAGAATATGCATCCCAGTGCAGATAGGCATGCACTTGCTCTGTTTGGGCTAGTGCTCTAAAAATAGCAGTATGTCCATGCCAGCATGGGCAGTGGTTCAGACTAGACACCTGAGTACATAGTCAGGGGGTTGGGCAGGTACTCAGATAGTCAGTCTCTCCAACCATAGCCACACTGCTATTTTTAGCACCCCTGCATGAGCAGAGCTAGCGCATATCTGCCTACCTGCACTGAGAAGCACGGTCCCGGTGCTGTGTAGGCATTCCCAGAGAAATGCCTGACTGGCCAGTATTTCTCTTTTACCTGTTAGGTCCACAATTGTTTTTTAAATGCACTGAAGTTAAGAGTTACGATTTCTGTAGTGCTTGTTATGGAAAATCACAATATCAGGGAAGATTTGACAACTGAAACTGATGTATTAGTAACCCCAACAGTGGTGTTGGTATTTTCTTTGGACATGATCTCTTTTCTTCTCTTGCTCTCTTTTTTGTCTCACTGAGTTTTGTGCAGATCACTGAAAAACAGGGAGGGCACTGTCTCTGGAGAGTGTGTGCAGTAAGAAGACAGACAGACCCAGGAAATCAGACATTCACCTTATATATACAGTGGTTAATGAGCAGTTTGAAAGCCTAAATTGGAATTTAGTGTTTTGACTTTGCTGGCTCAGCTATAGGCTATTCGGTGATTTAATATTGCAGGCTGCAATCCTTATTCCGTTTAAAGTGGATACATACTTTAAAGTGGACATATACTTGCACAGCTTTTAGAAAGATAATCACATATGTATATTGGTACCACTACCTAAAACGCATCTTTAGTTTGTCTTAATTGCAAGACATGAATAATATTTTACTCATATGCTGTTTGATGGGACAACACTCACTCCAAAATCCAAGTCAAAGCCTTTTATCGTATCACCATTTCTGATAGCTCATTTTTCTTGATAGCTGGTGAAATAGAATAGCATGGGGAATAATACTTTTAAATCAGATTACTTTCCATACCTGGAGTCAAAACCTTGAGGAAATCATGTCTGTCTGTACTAGTTAGATACCATGGAGCTTTGGATAATAAAGCTGGAAGTCTTTGATTTTTATGAGAATTAATAAACCCTTTCAAGAAACATATTTCAAGCAATTTGCACAGGACTCCTTAAAACAGTTCAACATTGAAAGTTAACCCTGAAAGTAAACTGTGGTGGATGGCCCCAGAGGTGGAAAGTGTACAGAGAAGGGAGGTTCCAGTGGCAGAAAGGTGCTGTACAACCTACTCTTCGCTGGGGGAGGCTAAAAGGCCAGCATAAACCAAAAATGGGGCGATTTTGTCTGTGAAGAAGCTGTGATTGAGGCAAGCAGGATGCACTTGTTAGGCATGTCCATTCAGCATGCGCCACTGGAATGGGCTCTTATGCAGCCCCCTTTACAGATTAATGCTGCTCTCCCCTGATGAAAATCTTGAGAGGTCAAATTTCACGGCAACTGCTCCTGTTTTCCCCCTCCATGGTCCACCAAGAGCACCCAGTTTAGGCTCTGCATCTCACTCACTCCTGACGGGGATTTTTAAGGCTGCACAGCTCCCTGCCTTACACTGTGATATCCTCAGTAAGCCAGTCTGTCTAAAGGCCAGCAGCTGTGCTTTGCTTTCTCTCTGAGGACTATGACCAGTGTATTGATGCAGTTATCAGTTACTACACAGCTCTTTCTAAACCAACACATTTATTATTATTATAATTAATTATTATTAAGGTAAAAGCATTACAGAGAATATGTTAAAGCAATCAAAGAAATTGAACGCACACTTAAAAGGTTACCAGAGATCACTCCCAGCTTCCACCTATGGCTCTGGTAGGTTTTAGTCTTTCAGAACCCACAGCTGGGTTTTCCACCGGTTGTAATTTATCTGTCTTAGATGCAAAATGAAAACCCCGAATCAGTGTAAGCTTGTGCTGTTTATTCAAAAATCTATTCTTTGTCTGTTGGTCTCTGGAGAATCCAGTTTGAACAGAGAATCCACTGGTACCTAAAATAAATAAATAAATTAATGGAGATATCCTATCTCCTAGAACTGGAAGGGACCTTGAAAGGTCATTGAGTCCAGCCCCCTGCCTTCACTAGTAGGAGCAAGTACTGATTTTGCCCCGGACCCTAAGTGGCCCCCTCAAGGATTGAACTCACAACCCTGGGTTTAGCAGGCCAATGCTCAAACAACTGAGCTATCCCTCCCCCCAAACCCCCTCCCTCTTGGGGGAGAGGGGGTGCAGGGAGAGGAGGAGGGTTACAGCCTGGCTGGTTTGTCTTAATCACCATCCACTGTTTTTAGTTCCTGGAGGAGCTGTGGTAGCCCTCTCTCATGGAGTAGAACACAATCACACATAAACCATTCATTTAAAACAATGGACCCTAAAGATACTTCATGGGATCGCAGTATCTGACAAAGTAGTACCACTGTCTGCTCTCCTCATAGCAAATCCATATGAGATGCAATTTCTATGCCTGCTCTGAACCTGGCCTTCTTTGTGTATATAATGTGTACATCTGTCTCTCACACACATCTCTCTCTCTCTCTCTCTCTCTCTCACGCACACACACACACACGCACACACACACACACACACACACACACAAAATTAGCTTTTTGAAAGATACATTTGGTTTGATATTGAGACCCCTGTGTCTTTTCCAAATATAAACCAGTACTGTGAAAATGTCAGTGACATTTATCAGCACATAGGTGACCATCTCATGCATTCCCTCAGGATTTTTTAGCTTCCTGATCTTACACTTGTGGTTCTTTCTGTGAAAAGTCAGGGGCCCATAATGACAGTTGAGGAGCAGTTCAGTTAATTAAAGCTGGGAATCCTCTGACATATTAGCACAGAATTGAGCAAAATGAGTTTATTAACTGAACATAGTCATGTTCTTGTTCCTGATACAAATCTGCAACTCTGATTGCAAGGATCATAGAAGCCCTGTGCGGTTTCCATGAAAGCTAATTAGAACAAGCAGTTTTGGCCAGGGACTTTTTTAATATAGCTGCTGAATGTATTTCATGTTAACTCTTCCTCTCTTATAATGAACAGAGTTAAGTTTCCTGTTAGTACACTGTGCTGCAGTAGGTCAAATGCAAATTGCATTGATTTGCTTCAAGTTACTGTGAGTTAATAGTTATTAGGTTATTCTTGTTTAGAGTAGTCATTGCAGAAAAAATGTCTTCTAGTTTTGGAGCCTTTGAAGTTCACATTTTCACACTTTTCTCTGCAGTCATGACAGCTGGAATCTTTCTTTAAAAAAGCAAGCAAGCAAGTTGAGTTTCTCACATAATCACAGAACTCTGGGAGCAGGAGCTTTAAGAAACACAATAAATATTGAGCAACTCATGATAAAATCAGACTGCAGTGTAGTCTCCTATACTGTCCAGTATTCAATATAACCTTACCACATGCAGTTACACCTCCTATTCTTTGAATATTTATTCATTTATTTATTTATTTTTATAGAACCTCTCAAGCTATTCAAAAGTTAAAAGCAACATTTGATTATAAAGCTGGGCTCTGTGTCTCAAAGAGAAGCAGACACTATGCCAAAAAAAAGGGGGGAAGGGAGCAAAGAAAAGATAACTTCAGAAATGGATGAGTTAAAGAGGGAACACAAAGGACCAAGTCTACCACTATATATTGCTTAACACAATAAGGGCTGAATTTTGATTGGGGTTTCTGGGTGGTATCATACTGTAAGTATAAAATAACAATTAAATAATTGACAAAGAAGAATCAACTCAAATATAAGAGCCTTACACTGAGCCTTAGAACAACTAGATGAAAAAATATGTTTCTTTTATATGTGAGAGCTAGAGAATATGAGTGGGAGCTTAAATCCTTTTTTTTTTTTATTCAGTGGTCAGCACAAAAAGATGCAAGTATTGTACAAAGGAAGCTGAATAGGAAGATAGCAAAACAAAGCTAACAAATGTCACTAGCTGCGTAGTGAGGGGATTGATTGGTTGATTTAAAAGCTGGACAGGGACACATTTTAAGAAAATTTCAAAAAATGCTGAGGCGAATTAGTGATTTTTGCCTTACTCCTTATCCATTACTTACTTGTATCATAAATGCAGTATAGTTTTGAAGGATAATTCAGAGGAAACTGTTTTGAATTAGGAGTAGAACTGGCTAAAGAGGAAGAGTCTGCTGTGCAAAGGAATTCTGTACTGGAACAGTATTCAATTAATCACTTATACTGGAGCTCTTTTGCCTTGTTTCCCTTATTTGATAAAGGAAAATAATATTTTCATTAGTGATGGGCAAAATAAGGTATTTGGTTTTGTAAAACTGGGGTGGTTCATAGCAAATGTTTTTATGCAAATTCCCAAAGTTTGTGGGGAAGAGGTAAAGAGAGATTGGCAAAACTGGGAGTGATTTTATTTGGCAAAACTTTGTGTTAGGGTTTTGTTGGGGTGAGAGGGTTGGATGCAAGTCTTATGTTATCTGAATATCTAAAGTTTAGATAACAGGTTCTGTGTTTTTTTTACAGAAATGTTTCAAAAAAATACAGGTCCACTGTGGCACTTTTGTGTTATCTGTGAATGCGCTTGATGTACCTTGAGTTGATCTGTTAGCTTGGTTTAGCTGCATATACCTTGTTGTGCATGTATTGCTTTATTGGTGTATTTATTAATATTTGTACTAATCTAATGTTTTACATTTGGTTTATCTAGTTAAGGCAGGCAAAATGTTTTCACCAAATAATGTAACTACTTCTCTCCTTCATTTATACACTGTTTTTAAGGCCAAGATTTCCAAAACTGACTAGTGAGTTTTAGGTTATTTCAGTTCTCGAGTGCCCAATTTGTGACACATTAAAGATGTCTGGTTTTGGAGGATGGTGAGGGGGATTAGCTTAGCACTTTCTAAAAATCAGACCCCTTTAAGGCACATTAACTTGGGCAGCCAAAAACTTTAACTTAGATTGCATATCCTGCCAATGCTGTAAAAAGCAAGGAAATAAGCAGTTACGTCATTCATCTTCCCATATACTGACCATTACATTCCAACCACGACCCTACACAGCCTGTTTCCCCAAGGCCCCATGTCCTCTGTTCATCCCATTACATGTCCCATCACCTTTCAAGTCCACCCTTGTGCTTCGAAGTACTCAATAAATGTATTTATTTTTATCCCTTTTACAACTGTCACCTTTTAATTTCCAGTTTCTTCTTGCGCTTGTATTACAGGCTGAAAACTGCTACATAGTAGAGGAGCAAGTCTGCAACTCATTGGCTCTTCCTTAATTAGCAAATGGCCAATCTTAAAGATGCTCAAAATAGAAACTAAAGAGGATGCACTTAGATGCAAATGCATGTGGGCTGGTTTGTCTCCCACAGAAAAAGAGATAGTCATTGCTCCTTCAAGAAAATCAAAACAGGCGCACTCTGAGAGCACTGCTAAAGATTTTAATCACACTAAGTCAGAGTTCTGGAATTCTGTGCCTCTAGTGTTCGCTCTTAAATTATATTTATGTCTCTCCCAAACAATACTAGTTAGAGGACAGCACTCTCTTGATACATTCTATTTGAAGTGAAGTGTAATCCTAAATCTTTCATTTTATTGCTGAATAATCCTTGCTACTTCTCCTCCTGTCCTTGCTGACTCATGGATAGGCAATATAATTGAGTTTAGTTTGGGCATCAGAAGCCCCATTACTGACCCTCATTAGCATGTGTGATTTTTATGGGATTTCTGTACATTGTTTTAATGATTGGCTAAAAATATTTTCTTCTGACTAATTTTTAGGAAATGGCAAAGATTCTCAATCATCCAAGAGTATATGCTTTTCTTCACATACCAGTCCAATCTGCTTCTGACAGCATACTCATGGACATGAAAAGAGAATACTGTGTGGCAGACTTCAAACGGGTAGTGGATTTCCTTAAAGAAAAGTAAGTCTGTTAATACTCAAGAAAATACCAGTGTTCTTTTTTTGCAATGTCAAGAACATGTGGCTGAAAATGCAGTTACTTGCAACCTCATAATTAAGGTACGAGAAAGCTTTCAAAGTCTGAGTTTCCTATAAACCTCTTGATGTGGTTTGCTCATTTGCCTGAGTTTCATAAATACTGTCCATCTCTGCGTGACATGCTTTTAATTTGTCAATAGATTCCTAATCTTTTTCAAATAATAGAATTTTAGATTATTTTTATGCCTGAACTACTATATATAGATTGCTTCAAGTTCACTTTGCTGAAGTCTTTAACTTTAATGTGGCTTTTCGGCATTGTATAATCTGCATACTGGAGATGGTCCAACTCATGATAACATAAATGGACATTTTTTTTTTACTATGTAGTATTTTATGTTCTCTAACTGGAATAAATTTACTTTTGTATGTTAATCCCCTGAGTTGGCCTTAAAAGAATTGCAACGATTTAAGGACAGAATATATGTTGACATAAGTAAAAGTGTCTAAACATGTTGTATTTTCCCTAACAAAAAGACAAATGATGTTATGTTAAGCAGGAAGACACTTTTAACAGCCAGTAATAGTACGTTTAGCATTCTATTAAGTAAGTTGGGGGTTTTTAGTTGTTGGGTTTTTTTACCTGTGACATCAAGTACTAAGATTGAAGTGCAAATTGTGGCACTAAATATCTTACTTACAATTACTTTTGTAACTTCGTGGCCTATTTTGAATTAATATTCCCATGTGGAATGACAGAAAACTCATAATAATCTGAAAGAATTATTTCTCATTTTCTTTCTTTGGCTTTCTGTCTGTCTGTCTATCAAATACGGGTATTTGTGTGTGAGTTTGTGCTTGACTTAGCTTGGGTGTGGTTTGTTGTTGTTTTGTTTTGGGTTTTTTTTGAATGAATGAAGGTTCTTCACTTTACACCCTGGGTTTGGGATTTCACTCATTTACACACACTTAATTTAGAGTGCCAATTTTTCTTATCCAAATCACTGTAAAGTACAGTGGTTTAACTACATAAAGCGTGAAATGCGAAAAGCTGCATGGCAAGTAGGAGGCATAACAAAGAATAACTGTTAAAAAATGGAAGGACCCTCTCCTGCAACCTTTACTGAGGTGAGCGGATATTCTTATGCAGGGAAATTGATTGCAATGGGGTTACTTGCAAGAGCAAAGGTTGCATCCATTATTTTTTATCATCATTATAATTACTTGTTCTGAGAAGTTTGATTTTTTTCAAACAATGGATGGTGATGCCTTTGTTGTTATTTTTTTTAATTAAGAGGTTATGTTGGCACACATCTTAGCTAGGAGCTATGTCAATTTATATCTGAACTGACTTGAAGCCGATTCATTATTCTCTTCAGTAGTTTGAAAGTTGGCAGCTATTATCATAACAGCAGCTGGATTTCAGATATCCTAGTAGCGCTGGCACATATTGGGGCATATGGAAATTTTTTTAAATCATGCAGCCCTTGCACACAAAAAAAGAGTGTGAATTACTTAATATCCAAATTTGTAGCAGCTGCTTATTAAGAATACAATAATCTGACATAAGTCATTTTCCACAAACTGTTATTACTTTTGTAGTAAATTTAGTTTAAAAAAAAAAAGTAATTGATTTGATGTCTTTATTTAAAAAAACAGTAAAAATAATATTTTATTAGAAATCTACCAGATTATCAAGTGGTTCCCATTAGGGAACAGTCTCCATTTAGCATATGGAAAATTCTTTGCAACACGTGGCAGCAGCGTGAGGTAGCTATGCAAGACACAGAGAGATATTTTGGATATTTGAACATGTGCACGTCTGTTAAACTCATTTGGTTATTCTTTTGTGTTCAAGAGCATGTGGTCTTTATTTGTAGTCTTTCCTCTCCTGGTAGCAGCCAGCTATGACGTTGCCATGTAGACATTCCCATACAGATTTCTCAAAGCAAGAATTGCTGAGACATAACATTGCCACAGACTTCTCCAGAGTCTATACCTAGAATAGCTGATATTAACTATGTGTGGTTTGAACTATTTTAGCAGTACAAAGAGTGATGGCCCTCTCCATGTCACAAAACAGATCAACCACAGCTGTAAAGTTTGAACCCACTTACTGCAAACACTAGCACAGGGCCCAGCCAGTAGATTCAGAATGGCACATACTCCATAAAATCAGGCATCTGACAAGTAAGCATTTACTCTTAGAATGACATTGGACCCATAACACCATAGGTTGACTCAGTGAAGGAGATACTCCAATACTTGAGATATTCCATTAAGCCCTCAGATACCTTGATGAAAAAACCCAGACAAATAGAAAGTAAGAAATTCTGAAATCGATAGGAGTGGAATGAGAGAAAGTGAACCATGAGGTGCCTGATCTGTTCATGCTGGGGCACTAGTCACATAGTGACCAAGGAACCCCTCCATTCTCAGAGAGCCAGGGGAAATAAACATGGGACCACCTTCTTCACAACCCAAGAGAAGCACCATGAGTCATCTCTTCCCTTTGAGAGGCAGGAGTGGCAGCAGGGGGAACTCTGCTAGAAGCCTCTGTTAATTGGCTGAGCCTTAGTCAGTGGGCGGGGCTATCAAGAAGGCCAGGGCTTTATAAAGCGACCCGGGAGCTTTGAAAACTGGGGCTGCTAACAGAGAGTTTCGCAAGGGAGTTTGGAAGGGGAGTGGGAAGGGGGCAAGGTTCACTTGCTGTCCTTTAAAACCTGTAAACTAAACTACACTCAAAACTTCTTGATTTAAACAAAACCCTTTCATTAACTAGGTAGCTGCAGGAGACAATGCAGGCAGAAGCCCAGCTGCAGAGTGGGTGCTATCCAGTTTATTGCGCTGAGTGCAGCATGTATGATTACCTGCCCTGTGGGCGTATGGCGTATGTGTGCATTCGGTGCAAGGAGCTCCTGGCCCTCAGAGACCTCGTACAGGCTTTGGAGGCCAGGGTGGCAGAACTGGAGGAGCTAAGGGAGGCAGAGAGATATGTTGATGAGTCTTTCCGGGACACTGTAGAATTGTCCCACCTCCGGTCAGACAGCCCCTGCACTGTTGAAAGACCCAGGGAAGCAGAGCAGTCAATGGGAGCAGAGGGAACCCTTCCCATATTTGGGACCCTCCTTCCAGATGGTGTTAGGGTATCCTCTCGCACTGAGGTTACCTCTCCAGGGGAGGGAACTCCAGTCACTAGGAAAAGGCAGGTGTTAGTAATGGGAGATTCGATCATTAGAAATGTAGATAGCTGGGTTTGTGATGACCGGGAGAACCGTATGGTGACTTGCCTGCCTGGTGCAAAGGTTGCTAATCTCTTGAGGCATCTGGATAGACTTATGTGTAGTGCTGGGGAGAAGCCGGTGGTCGTGGTACATGTAGGTACCAATGACGTAGGGAAGGGTAGGAGAGATGTCCTGGAGGCCAAATTTAGGCTGCTAGGGAAGAGACTGAAATCCAGGACCTCTATGGTGGCATTCTCAGAAATGCTCCCACTTCCACGCACAGGGCCAGGTAGGCAGGCAGAGCTTCAGAGTCTCAATGTGTGGATGAGACGATGTGTGTAGAGAGGAGGGGTTTAGATTCATTAGGAACTGGGGAAACTTTTGGGATGGGGGGAGCCTATACAGGAGAGATGGGCTCCACCTAAATCAAAGTGGAACCAGTCTGCTGGTACTTAACATTAAAAAGGTTGCAGAGCAGTTTTTAAACTAGGAGATGAGTGAAAGCCGACTGCTGCAGAGGAGCACGTGGATTGGACAGAGACTTCTCTTAGAGGAGAGTCTATTGATAGAGATTCTCTAGGTTATAGTCAGGAGCAGAGGATGGAAGAGGATAATGTAGGGGCCAGATCAGACGAGAAACATTCACATAAAGAATCGGACACATCTGAAAAAGGCAGACAAATAAACAGTGACAAGTTTTTAAAGTGATTGTATATAAATGCTAGAATAATAAGACGGGTGAACTAGAGTGCCTCATGATAAAGGAGGATATTGATATAATAGGCATCACAGAAACCTGGTGGACTGAGAACAATCAATGGGACACAATCATTCCGGGGTACAAAATATATCGGAAGGACAGAACAAGTCGTGCAGGGGGGAAGGGAGGGGTGGCACTATATGTGAAAGAAAATGTAGAATCAAATGAAGTAAAAATCTTAAGTGAATCCACATGTTCCATAGAATCTCTATGGATAGTAATTTCATGCTCTAATAAGAATATAAGATTAGGGATCTATTATTGACCACCTGACCAGGACAATGATAGTGATGATGAAATGCTGAGGGAAATTAGAGAGGCTATCAAAATTAAGAACTCAATAATAGTGGGGGATTTCAATTACCCCCATATTGACTGGGAATATGTCACCTCAGGACGAAATGCAGAGACAAAATTTCTCGATACTTTAAATGACTGCTTCTTGGAGCAGCTGGTACGGGAACCCACAAGGGGAGAGGCAACTCTTGATTTACATTTAACATCCCTGTGGTGGGAAGAACATCTCAACAGCCCAACACTGTGGCATTTAATTTCAAAAAGGGGAACTATGCAAAAATGAGGGGGTTAGTTAAACAGAAATTAAAAGATACAGTGACTAGAGTGAAATCCCTGCAAGCTGCATGGACACTTTTTAAAGACACCATAATAGAGGCCCAACGTAAATGTATACCCCAAATTAAGAAACACAATAAAAGAACTAAAAAAGAGCCACCGTGGCTTAACAACCATGTAATAGAAGCAGTGAGAGATAAAAAGTGGAAGTCAGATCCTAGAGAGGTAAATAGAAAGGAGCATAAACACTGCTAAATTAAGTGTAAAAATGTAATAAGAAAAGCCAAAAAGGAGTTTGAAGAATAGCTAGCCAAAAACTCAAAAGGTAATAAAATGTTTTTTAAGTACATCAGAAGCAGGAAGCCTGCTAAACAACCAGTGGGTCCCTGGACGATCGAGATACAAAAGGAGCACTTAAAGATGATAAAGTCATTGCAGAGAAACTAAATAGATTCTTTGCTTCAGTCTTCACGGCTGAGGATGTTAGGGAGATTCCCAAACCTGAGCCAGCTTTTGTAGGTGACAAATCTGAGGAACTGTCACAGATTGAAGTGTCACTAGAGGAGGTTTTGGAATTAATTGATAAACTTAACATTAACAAGTCACCGGGACCAGATGGCATTCACCCAAGAGTTCTGAAAGAACTCAAATGTGAAGTTGCGGAACTATTAACTATGGTTTGTAACCTGTCCTTCAAATCAGCTTCTGTACCCAATGACTGGAAGATAGCTAATGTAACGCCAATATTTAAAAAGGTCTCTAGAGGTGATCCCGGCAATTACAGACCGGTAAGTCTAACGTCAGTAGCGGGCAAATTATTTGAAACAGTAGTAAAGAATAAAATTGTCAGACACATAGAAGAACATAAATTGTTCGGCAAAAGTCAACATGGTTTCTGTAAAGGGAAATCGTGTCTTACTAATCTATTAGAGTTCTTTGAAGGGGTCAACAAACATGTGGACAAGGGGGATCCAGTGGACATAGTGTACTTAGATTTCCAGAAAGCCTTTGACAAGGTCCCTCACCAAAGGCTCTTACGTAAATTAAGTTGTCATGGAATAAAAGGGAAGGTCCTTTCATGGATTGAGAACTGGTTAAAAGACAGGGAACAAAGGGTAGGAATAAATGGTAAATTCTCAGAATGGAGAGGGGTAACTAGTGGTGTTCCCCAATGGTCAGTCCTAGGACCAATCCTATTCAACTTATTAATAAATGATCTGGAGAAAGGGGTAAAAAGTGAGGTGGCAAAGTTTGCAGATGATACTAAACTGCTCAAGATAGTTAAGACCAAAGCAGACTGTGAAGAACTTCAAAAAGATCTCACAAAACTAAGTGATTGGGCAACCAAATGGCAAATGAAATTTAATGTGGATAAATGTAAAGTAATGCACATCCGTAAAAATAACCCCAACTATACATTCAATATGATGAGGGCTAATTTAGCTACAACGAATCATGAAAAAGATCTTGGAGTCATCGTGGATAGTTCTCTGAAGACGTCCACGCAGTGTGCAGAGGCAGTCAAAAAAGCAAACAGGATGTTAGGAATCATTAAAAAGGGGATAGAGAGTAAGACAGAGAATATCTTATTGCCCTTATATAAATCAATGGTACACCCATATCTTGAATACTGCGTACAGATGTGGTGTCCTCATCGCAACAAATATATACTGGCACTAGAAAAGGTTCAGAGAAGGGCAACTAAAATGATTAGGGGTTTGGAATGGGTCCCATATGAGGAGAGATTAAAGAGGCTAGGACTTTTCAGTTTGGAAAAGAGGAGACTAAGGGGGGATATGATAGAGGTATATAAAATCATGAGTGATGTGGAGAAAGTAGATAAGGAAAAGTTATTTAGTTATTCCCATAATACAAGAACTAGGGGCCACCAAATGAAATTAATGGGCAGCAGGTTTAAAACAAATAAAAGGAAGTTCTTCTTCACACAGCGCACAGTCAACTTGTGGAACTCCTTGCCTGAGGAGGTTGTGAAGGCTAGGACTATAACAGCGTTTAAAAGAGAACTGGATAAATTCATGGAGGTTAAGTTCACTAATGGCTATTAGCAAGGATGGGTAAGGAATAGTGTCCCTAGCCTCTGTTTGTCAGAGGGTGGAGATGGATGGCAGGAGAGAGATCACTTGATCATTACCTGTTAGGTTCACTCCCTCTGGGGCACCTGACATTGGCCACTGTCGGTAGACAGGATACTAGGCTAGATGGACCTTGGGTCTGATCCAGTACGGCCGTTCTTATGTTCTTATGTAACTCCCTGTACTGTTGGAGTATTAGCTTGGGTGCATGCAGAAGTACTTTTCTCCTTCCACACCTACAGTTCTCTACTGAGGTGGTGTTGGTATAGTCCTCCAGAGTGCAGGGGTTTTGGTGTTAAAACTCCATTGAGATGAATGGAGCAGTTCACATCCCTCAGAGCTATTGTTTCAGGCTCTTTGGGGACTCAGGCAGACATGCATTGTTTATTCACAGTTTGTTTTCGAGATTTTCTTCACATCCTAGAAACTCTTTTTAAAAATGAAAGCTGATATTCTGGTGCAGTCATATGATTCCAGAAGTTGGCCTTCCCGTGCATCTGTCTAAATCTGGTCCTGTCTGTAACCACTCAACTGAATGATACTGCTGTTAGCCTGGGATGAGGCTTTGCAGCAGCGTCTGCAATAAAAGGAAACCACAAACAAACACTATGGACTTGAGAAACTGGATTAAAGAACTCATATTTCCTAGTTTATGCATTGGAAAAATGTCTGTCTTATACAACCTTGATACCTTTCAAATGCATTCCTTTAACTCTTAGCATACAGACATTTTCTTTAATACAGTATCCAGAAAATGCGTGCTGTGGAGGACATACTGGTACTGTATCTGCTATGCAGTGATCATCTGTCAATACAGGGTTATCAGACTTGCTCTTTAAACAGAATTTATTTGTAAGTAGCTTCAATTTCACAGAATTGAACATCAGCATAAAGGAGATGAGACTATATTGATTCCTTTAGGATCTTGTGTTTTTATTCAAACATATCTGTTGATAACCAATATTACTATGTATTTTCTGCTTGGTGTTTGTGAGCAGAGGGGGACTTAGTTATTTAAAATGTTGATTCTTGAATCGGGTATTAATTTCAAAGTGCTTACTACAAATATGGGATTTTCATAAATAGACGTATAGTAAATTTAATCTTATATCCAGATATCAGCAATTGTGTTAACTGAGGTTTCACTGTATTAAAATGTGAGTTGTTTTGCCTTTAAATAGTTTTAGTTTTCAAGATTCACAACATAATTAAACTTTTGAAGGATGTTGTTTGTAGTTATAAAAAAAAGAGTAAGTTTGCTTTAATTATGTCAAAAACTTTTTCAATTTAATCCCTTGAAATTTACTTTTAGCAATAAAAGCAAATAATTGGAATAAATTTTAGTTAAAGAATATTTGAGATCTGAATGTCACATTTTGCAATTACTTGAATAACTGGCAACATGATCATATATTGATGAAAGAACCTTTAAAATGGTGATTCTCTTTTGAAATTCTTGTTTGTTACTGTTGACCGAGCTTAATTGTGCTACACCCTAATACATTTCTCCTGTGTGATGAGATTATGTTGTTAATGAAAAGATAAATGAATCTTTCACTCTCGCTTTCTCTATACAAGCTAAGAGAATTTCAAACCAAAAACTTGACTGATAAAAGAAAGAAAATTCAGAGTTAAAGCTGACAACTTCCAGCCTTACATCTTGAGAAGGAGCAAAGGAACAACCTTTTCTGAGATGGATTTAATATTTCTCATTAACTTTTTTTGTTCTTGTGAGATTGTGTCACCATTTTAATATGATTGCCTGCTCCCATTCTCTCCAGATTCTTCCCCAGCCCTCAAAACTTAGAAATATAGATAGCTTTTGCAATATACTCTGAAGGACAACAAATTTGTGCTGTCAGACCAAGAGGGAGCAACTTTCAAAGTCAAAGATCGCTCATTAAAAATACCTTGCCATCAGCCCTCTTCTGCCCTATTTCTCCCTACTCTCACTTCCCCATTAATATCTGGAGACTTAGTTGGAGCACCTGAACTGATCTCCATTGCTTACAAAAAGTAGCCATAACTTAAATATCATTTAGCAGCGGGAAAAGCAATTAAGTGAACGAATATTAATATGATGGAAAATTAATTAAAATGTTATAAAGTGACTAATACTTTATGAAGAATAAACGAGGATCTTAGTTGCCCAGCAATTGCAGTATTTTGGGCAATGACACTAAAGAAAACTAGCTACATTTATAAAAAAGTTCAGAGATACCTTTAAATATGCAGAGGTCAGACAAGGTTTTGGTTTTTACAGTTGGAATTGCCAAACTTGACTAGATCAGTCATTCATTTAATCTCCAGCCACTTCCTCTGACAGTGGCCAGTACCAGATGCCTTAGGGAAGATGTAAGAAATCCTGTAGTCCAGGGATTCTCAGCCTTTTTCTTTCTGAGGCCCCCCTCAACATGCTATAAAAACTCCAGAGCCCTGCGGCAAGGGACGCCGGGGCTTGGGGTTTCAGCCCCACGGACCCATGGTCGAGAACTGTTGCTGTAGTCGACAATAATAGAATAACATGGCCATAAGGGAAGTATCCTCTTAGCCCCATCTGTCAGTGATTGACTTATGCACAGAAGCATGAGAGTTTATATCACCCATTGTCAAACTTCTCAACTGTCCCTCAGTCAAGGGACATCGCTTATTTTAGCCTTGGAGTTAATTGTTCCATGTAAATTTGTTGTCAATCTTATTCTTGAAAATTATTTACATCAGAAAGAATGTAAAACTGAACTTATAGACAGTTATTTACTCTCAAGTAATGGGTCTCACGTCATTTTAATTTTCCTGTTTAAAAGACTTGGGTTCCATCATTATGTGCCTTAGTCATACATTACGCTCCACATTTGCACCTTGGCAGAGTGAGAGGCATGCTTAGTTGTGTCACCGCCTGAGGGGCTCGAGGCGGACTTCAAAGGGTCCGTTGGC
>NW_020664409.1:9402549-9434443 GCF_002925995.2 Terrapene triunguis
CAGAGCTCTGAAATGACACTAGGAGACCAGCATGTCTCAAATCCAGTGCAACAAATACAAATAACTTTTACCTTTTTATACTTCAAGCAGTTTCTATGTAAGCCTCTGTCTGTTAACTCCCTAGTATTCCTCCCACCCCTCCCTTCTCTAGCCGTTACAATTAGAAAAGTTCCCATACGCCTGTGAGAAAACTTTCCCAGTCTCTGCGGCCTTGAGTTAGACATCTGCAAAACTAACTATTCCTCTTTCTTATCTCTATTATTTCTGCTAGTGTGAGTAAAACTGAAGCCATCTGCTAAAAACGCTGACCAATACATTTTTGCTGTAGCCTGTAAGCATTACACACAGAAGTAAGTGAGAGTTCACAAGATGGAGTCTGGGGGTTCCGCTAGGCCCAGAGCAAAAGAGCTTCATCGACACTTTGGTCTTCCACTCTCCCGAGTTACCTGGTAGCTATGCCTAGGGGGGGTCCCCAACAGTTGTGTGTTGTGTATGTGGATGTTACATTGAGGTAACTGGGCTTGTTTAGTCTGCAGAAGAGAAGAGTGAAGGGGGAATTTGATAGCAGCCTTCAGCTTCCTGAGGAGGGTTCCAATGAGGATGGAGCTTGGCTGTTCTCAGTGGTGGCAGATGACAGAACAAGGAGCAATGGTCTCAAGTTGCAGTGGGGGAAGGTCTTGGTTGAATATTAGGAAACACTATTTCACTGGGAGGGTGGTGAAGCACTGGAATGGGTTGCCTAGGGAGGTGGTGCAATCTCCATCCTTAGAGCTTTTTAAGGCCTGGCTTGACAAAGCCCTGGCTGGGATGATTTAGTTGGTGTTGGTCCTGCTTTGAGCAAGGGGTTGGACTAGATGACCTCCTGAGGTCTCTTCCAATCCTAATCTTCTCTGATTCTATGATTAGATAATATATAAAATTCTGTACATATATATATATATATATATATATATATACACACACACACACACGCATAGTTACATATTGGAACAGAGTACCAACGGAGATTGTGGAATCCCCATCACTGGAGATTTTAAAGAACAAGTTAGAGTAACATCAGTCAGGGATGTATGTTTTTATTATCCATATAAGTATTTTTGAACTCTACTGTGACAAAGTGGGAATGTTAATGTTTTGTCTGAATACTGTGTGTGTGCCTCAGTTTCACTATATGTTACTCAGGTATCTAGGTGGTGGGACAATGGTGTGTGTTCATTGCAAAGACCCCTAGAGGGCAGGTGTGACTGGCTGCCTGGGCACAAACAATGCCCAACTCCCTGTATCCTAGCAACTGATGGGCAGGGCCCATCTCCTGCAAGAGCCAGCCGGAGGTGTTGGAGAGCAAAGAGAGAGGTGAAGACCAGGTGACCTGTTTGCCCAGCAAAGAGACAGAGGACGGAGGAGGAACATCTGGGCATGAGTGAGGGTGAGCTGCTGGAAGCGAGTCAGTCTCGGGGTTGGGGACTGAGGGGAGAGAGCCCAAGGCTTTTGGTTCTGGATCCCCCCAAGATGGACATGGCAGAATGTCCCTAATTTCTGTGCTAACAAGATCTGTTCTAAACTGTGATCCCGACGACTAATAAACCCTTCTGTTTTACTTTGCTGGCTGAGAGTCACTGCTGACTGCAAAGTTGGGGTGCATGGCTCCTTTGGGGGCATGTAAGGCTTCCCCAGGTGCCCCTGGGAGCTCACGGTGTGAATGGGGGTGCAGGGCACTCCAAGGTCAGACCCAAGCAGGCGCTGAAGCCAAGGAGACTTGCCCTGAGAATATGCCCTGAGGGGTTGTCGCACTGCACGAGGGTCCTGTCTGAACTTCATTCAGAGCAGTTCCAGAGCACTAAGCCTGTGCACTCCGTCACATCCACTAAACTCTTGATGTCAGAATCATCTTATGATACTAAGTTCCACAGGTTAATAATTGTGTAAAGAATAGTTTCATCTGAAGATGTCCACACAGTAAACTGCCAGATAGTCAATTAGTCTTCATTGAAAAGATGAAGGTCAGAGTCAATCCTGCTAGAATTTGCACCTATGAGTCCAGGAAGTCTGGTATTACAAACCTGAGGCTTCTCCAGCTTGGCAATGTTAATATAAACTTTCCCATACTACTACAGAGCTAAGATTTAAATAAAGAATCATCAGAGAGCTTTTCTAAACACACAGTTTTCAGTTTAGATAAACATGATTTTTTGGGACATCCACTCACTTTCAAAATGCATATTACAGTATTTACTCAATACATTGTAACAGCTCCCTCGCACTATTACACCCTATCACATAAATGTGTCTTTTTAGGTATCTTTCTAAAAAATGTTTTTGAAACACCGAAAAGACTTCATAGAATTCATTACACTGTTTAAAGCCGTGTTTAAAGATCACTGATCCAGTAGACTGTAACGGCTATTACAGATTTTATTTTTAAGGAGATTTTTAATTTTTAACAATTTTTTTAACAATTTTTTAATAATTGCCCTCCTTTTGGAGATTGCTAGTGCTTGCTAAGCTCCTGTAATTGACATCTGCAGAGGAAATTTCATGAGTTAAAAAGAGGATATTTACAAGTAGCTGCAGTTTTTTCAAATGTATTACCTCTGTAGAGCCACACTGATCCTTTCCTCTCTCCTTCTGTTCAGATAGTTCAAACAGACTTCAGTCAGGACTCGGAAAAGACCTGAGAATAATTTTGTGGACAAGGCCTTTTGTAAACCAGGGTATGAGCATTTGAATGTTTTGTCAATTTGTCAGTTTGGTTGTGTCCCCTTTTGTGGGTGAGATGCACAAGGGATATGGGAATTGGGTATTTTACATCTCTCAGCTTGAGAGCTCTCTTAGCTCAAGCTATAGGGACTTGGGTTTCAGCTAGGGTTACCATCCGTCCGTATTTCCCCGGACATGTCCGGCTTTTGCGTCTTTAAATAGCCGTCCGGGAGGAATTGGTAACAAGGTTAAAAGGTCCGGGATTTTCCCCCCTCCCCTCCCTTCCAAGCAGAGTGCGGCGCGGCTGATTGGGCAGCTGAGCCTGATTGCGCCGCTCCCATTGGCCTCCAGCAGCCAGAGCCCCTCCCCTGCTCCCTCCGTGCTGCCTGCAGCCCGGTGTAACCACACAAACAGCCCCACCGGCAGCGTGTTTTGCCTACACGTGGAGCCAGCATCTGACCAGCATGGGCATGGTAAGGGGAGTCCTGGGGGGCAGTCAGGGAGCAGGGGGAGAGTTGGATGGGCCTGTCTGGGGGTGGGGGGGTGAATATAGGAGTGGGGGGGGCGACGGGTTATATTATTTTCTGGTGCCCAAGCTCCAGCAATATCCAGGGCCGGGGACCCTGCTCCAGCAATATTTGGAGCTGGGTCTCTCCCGCAGCCCTGCCTGGAGCGGGCCCCGGCCTCCACCTGACCCCCCCCCCCCAGGCGCCCCCTCCCCCCCCGCGGGTCCCCCCCGTCCCTGCCCGAAAGAAAGCAGCGCGCCCCTCTCCCCTGCCTGCCTGTGCTGCCCAAGTAGCACATTCCTACGCCCTCCCGGCAGCAACTGCTGTCTGCTGCCCCAGGGTCCTAGTGCCCCCCATCCACTAATGGCAAGGCAGGCTGCCCTTCCACCCTAGCCCTGAGCCTCTCCAACGCCCCAAACCCCTCATCCCCAGCCCTCATCCCCCCGCACCCTAATCCTCTGCCCCAGCCCTGAGCCCCCTCCTGCATCATGAACCCCTCATCCTCAGACCCAACCCTCATCCCCCTGCATCCTAATCCTCTGCTCCATCCCTGAGCCCCCTCCTGCCTCATGAACCCCTCATCCTCAGACCCACAGCCCTCACCCCTGCATCCCCTCCTATCCCCAAACTCCCTCCCCAACCCCCTCCCCCTTCCCACACACCCCCTCCTGCCCTCAAACTCCCTCCTAAAGCCTGCACCCCCTCCCTTTACACCGCCTCCCACCCCCAAACTCCATCCCAGAGCCTGCCCCTCTCACCCCCTCCTGCACACCCACCCCCTGCCCCAACCCGGAGCCTGCACCCAGCACCCAAACTCTATCCCAGAGCCTGCACCCCTCCTGCACCCTAATTCCCAGCCCAGGACCTGCACCCCAGACCTCCTCCCCCCACCCAACCCCCCTCCCAGAGCCTTAGGCAGGTGGGGGGGTTGGGTTCTGGGCACCACCAAAATTTCTACAAACCTGCCACCCATAAGGGTCGGGGCAGTCAGGGGACAAGTAGGGTCCTAGGGAGGCAGTTAGGGTGGGGGGTTCTCAGGAGGGGGCAGTCAGGGGACAAGAAGTGGGGGGGTTAGGGGTTCTGAGGGGGGCAGTCAGGGGGTTGGAAGTGGGAGAGAATGGATGGGGGCGGGGGCGGGGCCCCCCCCCCCCCAGTGTCCTCTTTTTTGATTGTGGAAATATGGTAACCCTAGTTTCAGCTCTGCAGGACGATGGATCATTCCCTGTTCTGTAATCCAAGATGGCAGCTGTCACAAATGTACATTCTAATTTACTTTTGTACTGCTGCTCTAAATAGTTGCATGGCTTGTTAGGTGTGATTCTGGCCTCCTGCGGTATGACTCTGCATAGGGAGTAGATTCAAAAACAAATTAATGGTAGAAACCCCACATCTGTTAGGTCCAAGTCATTTGTTGCTGTGACAGGAGTTGGGTTGAGTGTGAAAGTTACACTGGATTTGTTGCTTTAGTCGTTATTTTATGGAGTTAACAAATTTAACAAGGCAGACTTTTTTTAGTCTTTCAAAATAAAATTGTTACCAAAATGTTTAGCTATAACTTGTCTGTAATAAATGATGACATTAATCATATTTTCATCATGTCCATCTGTTTCTATTTAGGTATGTAGGTAGATGAAGAAATAATTACTGTCTATGACAGTGGGAGTTAGTAACTGGTTCGACCTCATCTACAGTAAATGCTATCACTGTTATCCTTATGCTTTGTTTCCCTTTCCTTCCATTTGTTTGCTATATCCACTTAATGAGTTTTGTCTTGAATTAGATTGTAAGATCTTTGGAACAGGGACTATCTCTGTATGTTTGCAGAGTGCTCAGGAAAAGGTACTGTAATCTGACTTTGGGGCCTCTTCGTGCTACTGTAGTGTAAACAATAATTAGTGTGCAGAATTATAGTGAGAGCGGAAATGCTTCTTGATGTGGTAAGAGTGTAATGAATGTGAACTTCATCTTGATAGTCTCGGGAGCTGTCACTGTGATCTCTTTTTGAAGAGTCATCTTTCTAAAACAAGATCATGTATTGTTTGAGCAGGTGAAAAGGGGCTTTCATGTATGACTTCATAACAGTCCACTCGCAGGGGCAGTCTTTTTGTTCTGTGTTTTTGCAGAGCCTAGCACAGGCCAGGACTAGAGCTCCTGTGTGCTACAGTGATACAAATAATAAGCTACACTCATGCCACATTCCCATGGAAGTTCTAGGACGTTATGCCTGGAACAGTAAGATGGATAGAACAATCCACAGGTCTAGCAGTCTTTGCAAACTGCTGTATGTGGACACAATACATTGGTGAACTCAAAAAAGGATAGCTGTTGTTGACAAACTCTGCTTTTGCAATAGTGTAATGCTCTATTATAAACCGGGCCTTGGTGAAGAGGTTTTTTTCAGTGGTTCCTAAAATGAAAAGCATGTTTTCAGTGCCATGTTTTCAGGAATAAAAGTATTTCTCATTTCCCTTTCTTTTAGTTTAAACATGGTATGGAACCTGATTATGGAACCAGAATTAATAAAGCTGTTTGGAGTAGTGCCTTCTGTTTCTGAAAATTCTATACTTAAAGCTTTCACTAGATAGTCTTATCTTCAATTTCCTTCTGCCGTATCCAAATAAAGCTATTGTTCTTCTTCGAGTGCTTGCTCATATCGATTCCAATTAGGTGTGCACGCACCGCGTGCATGATTGTCGGAAGATTTTTACCGTAGCAACACTCGGTGGGTTGGCTGAGGCGCCCCCTGGAGTGGCACCCTTATGGCGCTGGATATATGCCCCTGCCGACCCAGCACCCCCTCAGTTCCTTCTTACCGCCCATGATGGTCGTTGGAACTGTGGAGAGAGGCATAGCTGACCTCCACATCCCTAGCTTTACTCGTTGTACTGTAGATAGTTCTTTAGTGTAGTTTTAACAGTTTTAACAGTTATAGTGTAGTGGTTAATAAGTTTCTGTACATAGTGTATATACGTGGAGGAAACAGGGTTTATCCCCTTCCCTCCTCCCCGGTACCAGGGCTCACGCCCAGGTCTCCGGGTTTCAAGCCTTGCTCAGCCTGTCTCAAGCCAATGCCCACAGGAGACCCCCACGACTCCAGCTTGAAGTGCCTGGGGGAAGCTCATCAACCCTGTAAGTGCCGCATTTGTAAGGCTTTCAAGCCTCAGACAAAAAAGGAGCGGGACTTTTGTTTAAAACAGCTCCTAATGGAAGCGGCACTTAGCTCAGTGCCCTTGGCACCGCGCGCGGACCAGGCACCGTCGGTCCGAAGCGCGCCTCCGGCACCGGAACGACCTGGCACCAGCATAGTTGCTCGGCACCGGACGTCTCCGGCACCAGTACAGATGCGGCACCATTCACTATCTCCACGGCCCAAGAAGCAGCACAAACCACCTGCTGCTCCTCTGCAGTTGCAAGCACCGCCTGGGGCCCCAGTGGAGCAGCGCACCAGACCACACCGCACCACAAAGGCGCCAACTCCGGCACCGTCGATTCCAGTGCCGCAAGCGCTGTTGAGTCCAGTGCATATAAGCTCCCCGATGCACACTGTGATTGAGCTGGGCCTGCCATCCACTCCAGAGACCTTCTCCACCGCTCGCGACCTGATTGCACTAACTGAGCCTGGACCGTCTCACCCTCCGGCACCGCCGGTATGGACTGTTCCATCTATAGGTAAGCCAGCCATCATGCAGCCTCCATCGCAGAGCGAGACAGCTCAGCACCAATCTCGATCCCGGTTCAGGTCGTGGTCCCGGTCCCGCAGATGGTCCCGGTCTCGGCACCGCTCGCAGTCCCGGCACCGCTCCCCATCTCGGCGCTGCTCCACCTCCCGAAGGTCTCCCTCCCGGTATGACCGGTACCGATCCAGCTCCCGGCACCGATCATCTCGCAGCCGATCCCGGCACCGCCCGCACCGTCAATCCTCGTCGAATTCTAGATTGGCCTCCCAGCACCGTTATGACCGTCAGTCCCGATCCCAATCACGGTACTGCTCGGGACCCTGGCACCGGTCCCCAGCTCCCAGACGCGTGACGGTTCAATGCAGCAGGTGTGTTCGGCACCGCCTTGGCCTTCACATCCAAATTCGACGTCATCCCAAGTGGCGAGTGGCTACCACATCCAGGACCAAGACGCGGATGGCACTATCCAGGGGCCAGATGAAGGACAGGATCCTGACCAGGGACCCTCACAATGGTCCTTCTGGACTCCTTGGGCATACCACCACGCCCAAGGTGTCCCCTCAGGCGCTTCTCGCTTGGCTCATTCGGAGCCTAGGATGCCTGAGGCCACTGTGAGCCGTCCTCGCCTGATAGCCTCGGAGGCGACCGCCCTGCCACCTTCCCCAGGATCCGCTAGTCCAGGGTTTGTCCTCCTCATCCTCGCCTGACGAGGCCGTGGCAGGCACATCCTCCTCTGGCCCACCGCCTGTAGATCTTCGTGCACACCAGGACCTGCTGCGTAGGGTGGCCCAGAACATGAACCTACAGGTGGAGGAGGTGGTGGAAATTGAGGACCCTGTGGTGGATATTTTATCGGCCGATGCCCCCACACGTGTAGCCTTACCGTTCATTCGGACCATTCAGGCTAATGCCAATATGATCTGGCAGTCCCCGGCATCTATCCCTCCCACGGCCAGAGGGGTGGAGAGGAAATACATGGTGCCCTCTAAGGATTATGAATATTTGTATGTCCACCCCCAACCTTGTACCCTCGTTGTACAGTCTGTAAATGAGGGGAGAGACATGGCCAACAAGCGCCCACCCCTAAGTCCAAGGACACTAGGCGCCTGGATTTGTTCGGGCGCAAGATTTATTCTACAGGTGGTCTGCAGCTCAGGGTAGCTAACCAGCAGGCCCTCCTGAGCCGTTACAACTATAACACCTGGAACTCGATGGGGAAGTTCAAGGAGTTGGTTCCCCAGGAGTCCAGGGAGGAGTTTTTGGCCTTGCTAGAAGAGGGCAAGAAAGTGGCGAGGACATCCCTGCAGGCGTCCTTAGACACGGCGGACTCAGCGGCTAGGACTCTAGCCTCAGGCATGGCTATGCGCCGCATTTCATGGCTGCAAGTGTCCGGTCTTCCACCGGAGCTGCAGCAAACTATACAAGACCTGCCCTTTGATGACCAAGGTCTATTTTCAGACAAAACTGATCCCAGACTGCAGAGTCTGAAGGATAACCGGGCCATCATACGCTCATTGGGCATGCATACCCTGGTGATGCAACATAGGCCCTTCCGGCCCCAACCGCAGCACACCTACCCTAACCCTTGACCACGGCAAGACTTCACTAGAAGGCGTGGTCGTGGTAATAGGAGACGACAATCTGGTCCCCAATCAGGCCAGAATCAGGGCCCCCCAAAACCATTGGCGGGGCCTAAGCAAAACTTTTGAAGGTGCGCTCGAGGACGGAGCACCAGTCTCCTTGCAGGATCCTTTCCCGCCTTTCTCCAACTGCCTCTCCTATTTCCTCCCTGCGTGGTCCCGCATAACATCAGATCGCTGGGTCCTATGCATGGTGGAAACTGGATACCATCTTCAGTTTGTTTCGTGCCCCCCCTTCCCACCCTCCCTCCTCGTCCCTATTCAGGGACCCTTCTCACGAGCAACTCCTGTTACAGGAGATACAAGCGCTCCTGTCTATTGGAGCGGTGGAAGAGGTACCAAAAGACTTGAGGGGCAGGGGTTTTTACTCCCATTACTTCCTAATGCCCAAGGCAAAGGGGGGACTTCGGCCCATCCTGGACCTGCGCGGACTCAACAAATTCATGGTAAAGTTGAAGTTCCGCATGGTTTCCCTGGGGACCATTATCCCTTCCCTGGATCCTGGAGACTGGTACGCCGCCCTCGACATGAAGGACGTGTACTTCCACATAGCAATTTACCCGCCGCACAGGTGGTTCCTTCGCTTTGTGGTCAACCAGCAGCATTTCCAATTTACCGTCCTTCCCTTGGGCCTGTCCACAGCGCCAAGGGTCTTCACAAAATGTATGGTTGTCATAGCGGCCTTGCTCCGCAGACATCGGATCCAAGTGTTTCCGTACCTCGACGACTGGCTCATTCGGGGTCATTCCAAGCTACAGGTGCGGTCTCATGTTCAGTTCATCATGAGCTTGTTCAGGCAACTGGGCCTGTTACTCAACACTGGAAAGTCCACTTTGGAGCCAACCCAAAGAATAGACTTCATTGGGGCGGTCCTGGACTCGAATCTCACCAAGGCATGCCTGCCACAGTCCCGCTTCCAGTTCATGATGACCACTATTCACAGCCTACAAAGCTTCCCGACCTCGACAGCACGCATGTGCCTCGGTCTTCTGGGCCACATGGCCTCGTGCACCTTCGTGACCAGACATGCCAGACTACACCTCCGCCCGCTTCAGACCTGGCTCTCGTCAGTGTACCATCCAGGCCGGGACAGTTTGGACACAGTACTCATGGTGCCGACGGAGGTCTTATCCTCTCTGGGTTGGTGGCTAAACTCCAGCCTTGTTTGCGGGGGGATGCCATTCCATGTCCCACAGCCCTCTCTCGTCCTCACCACGGACGCGTCATCTCTAGGCTGGGGCGCTCACCTCGCGGACCTTCGCACTCAAGGTCTTTGGTCCGCACAGGAAATAACCCTGCACATCAACATCAGGGAACTGAGAGCAGTACACCTGGCGTGTGAGGTATTCCGCGAACACCTGCAGGGCCATTTTGTCACGATCTTCACAGACAACACAACGGCCATGTTTTACATCGACAAGCAAGGCAGAGCGCGGTCGTCCCTCCTCTGTCAGGAAGCCATACACCTCTGGGAATTTTGCATAGCCCACTCAATCGACCTGGTGGCGTCATTTCTCCCAGAAGTCCAGAACACCTTGGCAGATCGCCTCAGCAGGTCCTTCCTGGCTCACGAGTGGTTGATACATCCGGACGTTATCCATTCTGTTTTCCAGAAGTGGGGATTTCCCCACATAGACCTTTTTGCCTCTTGCGAGAATCGGAAGTGCCAGGTGTTCTGCTCTCTCCAGGGATGCTCCCCGGGCTCCCTGTCAGACGCCTTCCTGATTCCGTGGAAAGACCACCTGATCTGTGCCTTCCCTCCGTTTCCGTTGGTCCACAAGGTCCTTCTGAACTTACGCAGAGACAAGGCCCACTTAATCTTGATCGCTCCCGCATGGCCCAGACAACACTGGTACACCACACTCCTTGATCTGTCGGTGACCAAACCAATTCCTCTACCATTGTGGCTGGACGTGATCACTCAGGAACACGGCAGGTTATGTCATCCGGACCTGCAGTCCCTCCACCTGACAGCTTGGATGCTGCATGGCTGACTCAATCTGAGCTGCGTTGCTCCAGTTCGGTGCAGCAAGTACTCTTGGGTAGCAGAAAGCCCTCCACTAGGTCCACATACCTGGCCAAATGGAAGCGCTTCTCTTGCTTGTGTGCCCTGAGCAATACTGTCCCTCTGGAGGTGCCAGGACCTACCATCCTAGAGTATCTCTGGTTCCTGAAACAGCAAGGCCTAGCTGTCTCATCTATCAGAGTACACCTAGCAGCGATTTCAGCCTTCCACCTGGGCGAAAATGGGCACTCGGTTTTCTCCAATCCCATGGTCAGCAGGTTCCTCAAGGGTTTGGAACGTCTGTACCCACAAATTCGTCATCCGGCCCCTACGTGGGACCTCAATCTGGTCCTATCTAGACTCATGGGTGCCCCCTTCGAACCGATGGCCACCTGCTCGCTTCTGTACCTTTCCTGGAAAACAGCTTTCCTCATCGCTATCACATCGGCGAGACGAGTCTCAGAACTTCGGGCCCTCACATCGGACCCACCGTATACGGTGTCCCATAAGGACAAGGTACAGCTGCGACCACACCCCGCCTTCCTCCCTAAGGTGGTGTCTGCCTTCCATGTCAACCAAGACATCTTCCTCCTGGTCTTTTTCCTGAAGCCGCACACTTCATGCCGGGAGCAACAGCTACATTCCCTAGACGTTCGCAGGACTCTCGCCTTTTACATCGAACAAACAAAGCCTTTTAGAAAGAGGTCCCAGCTGTTCGTAGCGGTGGCAGACTGGATGAAAGGCCTCCCAGTCTCCTCGCAGCAAATCTCGTCTTGGATTACATCATGCATCCGTGCGTGCTATGACTTAGTGGGTGTCCCAACTACCCGCCTCACTGCCCATTCTATTCAGGCTCAAGCTTCATCCTCCGCCTTTCTGGCTCATGTGCCCATACAGGAGATCTGTAGGGCAGCGACTTGGTCATCCGTGCATACTTTCGCTTCCCACTATGCGATAGTGCAGCAGTCCAGGGATGATGCAGCATTTGGTTCAGCGGTCCTTCACTCCGCGACATCTAACTCCGACCCCACCGCCTAGGTAAGGCTTGGGAGTCACCTCATTGGAATCGATATGAGCAAGCACTTGAAGAAGAAAAGACTGTTACTCACCTTTGTAACTGTTGTTCTTCAAGATGTGTTGCTCATATCCATTCCAAACCCGCCCTCCTTCCCCACTGTCGGAGTAGCCGGCAAGAAGGAACTGAGGGGGCTCTGGGTCGGCAGGGGCATATATCCGGCACCATAAGGGCGCCACTCCAGGGGGCGCCTCAGCCGACCCACCGAGTGTTGCTAGGGTAAAAATCTTCCGACGATCGTGCACGCGGCACGCACACACCTAATTGGAATGGATATGAGCAACACATCTTGAAGAACAACAGTTACAAAGGTGAATAACCGTCTTTTTTGATAGTAGAATGGGAATAAGTTAGGTGAATTAGATGTGTCCAGTTCCCAATTTCTTAAATACCGAAAAATTGATGTCCCCCTCACCCCTTTGATTGTGTTTTTTGGCTGTTTTTTTTGCTGAGGTAGGCATTGTAAACATCATGTAATATTAGGAATTTGTGCTGTTTCAGTATCTATTTAATACCAGTGGTTATATATTTCTGCAGTTCAGCTTTTTAATGTTATTTTAAAATAATCATTATAGTTATATTTTATACAGTGTTTTAAAACAAAGTAATAATTAGAACAATTGTCCTCCTATTCTTTATAAGCAAGTTTCCGCTTGTTTTGCTATCATTCTTCTCCACTGACAAGGGCAGAGCTTTAGGTCCATGTTAGAATGGAATGTTAGTTTTCCTATCCTAGATTGATTTTAAAATATTGACAGTTGTTTAAGTGATAGTTGCTATGATTACATTTAGTTCTTAGTTCAATAATAATACTCTCAAGTTTATGTGCATCCAAATATATGCTGATATATTTAAATATTTAACTGCATTTGCGTGTCCATTCATTGACAGTAACAGTAGGCATGTCACATATCCCTTACACTGTTCATACATAAAAATTCTGGTGAATATAGCAATTTTTAATAAAAGGGAAATATGTTGATTATATGTACATATACGTATGTGCTCATGTTTTTTCACATATTTGTTTCATTGTGTAGGTGATAAATCAGCTTGATAAGCCAGGTTATTTTTCAGAGTATGAAGCAATAGTATATTACACACAATGTTTTTAATAAAAAATGACAGTTGGCATCTAATAGCATAAATAGTAGTTGAAGTCATATTTACAGTAGAGCCCTCAGGGAAAATAAATTGGAATGAATAATTTTAAAAATTAAAAATGTAATATTTCTATAGCTAATCATTATTTTTAAAGAGAACGTCTTGAATTAAACTATTTAACGTAAGAGAAAAACTAAAAACAGGAGAATATGTAGAGGTTGTTAAATCTCATTCACATGTAAACCATACAATTAAAACATCATTACTCACGAGACACATAATGGTTATGTCACTAGTGTGGAAATTTTCTGTATATATTCACTTGGGGACTGTAATATAGGTTACTTGCGGTAGGGGGGAGGGCCTTGAGGTTCGTTTTGTAACCCACATGTATTTTATATTGGTTGTAAATTGTGTGTGCTACTCTTGAGTTGATGTTTTCTCCGTTTTATAATAGAAATTAAATTTTCAATGATGAATGTTTCATTTATTACATTTTATGATATTAAGAAGAATACAATTTTAAAAGGTTTCTGCACAGGGTTTGAGTGACTGCAGGAATAGAAGATTAAATAATATGTTTTCCATGCCTGTACCGCTTTTCTTTTGTATTTTAAAACATTCTTTGTTTTAAATTCTTTCCATCTTTTTGTTGTATTAGAGCTCTCTTGTTGGTAGGGGAGAAAATGGCTAAATGCTATTGCTATATGACCCTCATTTACAGCATCTCTGTACGGATTTAAAAATGAAGATCGCAATACTATAAAGAAGCAGGGAGTAATATAAACTGTGTTCCTGATTCACTTAGCTGAAAATTGCAATTCAGGTGCAACCCCAAGGTAAAAATGAATTCCGAGTCCAAATACCTTGCAGGTTACATACATGAGGATGTGGAGCCAGAGCTCCTCCCATTCTTTGAAAATCTGGAGAAAATATTCATCAGTAAAACCCAGGGATCAGAGCTGTTAATTTTCTTCTTGGTTGTCTGTGTCAGAAGCATCCCCACATAGCCCCTTTAGTGAGCCTTCTCTCTATGCAGGAGGGAGAATCTCTAAGGACTGTGGCAGATTTGAATTAGTGGCCTCGTAGTAAAAGACTGTACAACAATACCAATGCTCTGAGCCACTTATTCTCCCCCCTGAATGATTTTTGTCAACTATAAATTCAGCACAACTACTTCAGCTCATAAAGAAAGGAAGGAAACGGTATATCTCTAAAGTACTCTGTCTTGTTTAGAGGGGGAAATGAACTGTTTGGTTGGTTGCAACTGTGTTGCAGGGCCACTGTGGGTGGGTGGGTGTGTGTGTGTGTGTGTGTGTGTGTGTGTGTGTATATGTGTGTGTGTGCGCGCGCGCGCCTAATCTTAGTTATTTGTTAACATTAGTTGCTGTGGGTCTGTTGTCTTTAAACACTTTCAGTGATTGTTTTCCCAGAGAATCTTGAGAGATGCAATCAGTTTCATTTGTTCTGAACAATAGATTGTGGCGGGAATTCTGTGCAGTGGCGGGACGGCTGCACCCACTTTGTTGATTTAAGCTGTCAGGAGAAATTGACTCATGTACCTAGTACTAACAACTGCTGGGGCCAGACAGTTCAGCCATAAACTGTGGCCAGCAAACTATTATGTCCACTTAGCCTATTCTCCTAAAGTACCTCTCCCATCTTCATTGGTCCCTATATCCAGAAACACTGGACTATGACTCTGTGTATTATTTTGAAAGCCATCAGAATTCTACTTCTTCATTCCATTCATGCCTGTCATTTATTATCTAGCCACCTGCCTGGGGGAAATTGTTAATGACTCCATGGAAAATACAATCTGTGCTTTACTGTTAATTTCAAGCATATAATTGCTCATCTCAGTTGGCATTGTTTGTGAAGAAATGTACCTACTTGAGATTCTTGTTTCTCTTTCTACTGTACTGTCCAATATTATTTATTTGTGAAACTACTTCTCTTATACCAGAGATCTAGCAAATAGATAAATAAATAACACTGGAAGAAACTGCTCTTTTTTATGGTATAATGTTTAAAACTGTTCATTATTGAAAACCTGGGCAAATAAACACACCCCCAAAATCACCTTTAAGAGAGATGATTAATCTTTACTTCTGTATAGTTTCTTACCTATTTAATTTCTTCCTTTAACTATTTCCTTCACTAATAGAGTATAACCTCTGTATTCTGCTGTTACCTACTTACATTTCATTAAGAATTCTGGCTTGGGAGTTTTGCCACAACCTGGCTTTAACCATGACTGCGGAGGAGTAGAGAGAGTCTGTGAGGCTTATTTTCACATGGCGTTTATTAAGAGCATCTGCTGATGGTTAGACCAGCTGACAGAATATAGGCAAAGTAAAACTGGAATCTAAATAAAATGAATAAAGGCAAAGTGAAGATGACGGAATGTCTATCCAACTGCAATGTAGCAGGCAAAATAAATATATTATTCACAATTTTTTTTATACAAAGTATGTATAATTAAATTAATTGCGCATAGGTTATGTGCAGCATTAAACTGTAGTTTAAATGTTGCTGTTTTTGCATGTTAGAGATGTCACCAGAAAGATGTTTTAATTTTTAAATATGGCATTCTGGAGTAATGATTTAAGGAACAAAACTAAGTTCTGGACATGATTTTGAGAGTGGTTTGAATCTGGCCTTCAGCACCTGCAATTTTGTGGGTGCAGTTAAGGTCAGTTAAACATCTAAATCAGTGGTGGGCAACCAATGGGAGCTGCAGGAAGCGGCATGGTCTGGCCACCACTTTCTGCAGCTCCCGTTGGCCGGAAACGGCGAACCGTGGCCACTGCGATCTGCGGGCAGCTGTGCTTGTGGACAGTCAATGTAAACAAACGGTCTTGCAGCCCGCCAGCAGGTTACCCTGATGGGCCGCAGGTTGCCCACCACTGATCTAAATACTTTCCTGTGGTCACAAATTGAGAACTTAAACATCCAAATAATATTAACTGTGCCTGCAGTTATTTGCAAGTTAGTAGAGGGAGGACAACTTGTATAAATCTGGTCCGATATGTTAAATTTATGGCCTCTTTCATAACAAACAACAAAACTTGATAAATGACATTGAACTGTTGTCAAATTTCAGAGTGATATTAAATCAATGAAGTAGATCCAGTACCTAAAGTGATTTACTGTAGTTCTCTAATAGGGTTGCCAGGCATCTGGTTTTCAACTGGAACACCTGGTCGAAAAGGGACTCTGGAGGCTCTGGTCAGCACAACGGACCGGGCTGCTAAAAGTCTGGTTGGCCGCAGCACCAGTGGGGCAGGCAGGCTCCGTGCCTGGCTCCACACAGCTCCCAGGAAGTGGCTGGCATATCCCTCCGGCTCCTAGGCGGAGGGGTGGCCAGGGGGCTCCGCACACTGCCCTTGCCCACAGGTGCTGCCCTCGCAGCTCCCATTGGTCGGGAACCTCCCGGAGCCCATACCCCTTCTGCACTCTGAACCCCTTGGCCCCAGCCTGGAGGCCCCTCCCGCCCCCTGAACTCCTCATTTCTGGCCCCAGCCTGGAACCCCCAGCCCAGAGCCAGTACCCCCTCCCACACACCAGCACTCTGCCCCATTCTGGAGTCCCTGCCTGTACTCTGAACCCCGGAGCCCCCTCCTGTACCCCAAATCCCTCATCCCCAACCCCACCCCAGAGCCTGCACCCCCAGCTGGAGCTCTCACACCCTGCACTCCAACCCCCTGCCCCTGACTGGAGCCCCCTCCTGCACCATGAACCCCTCATTTCTGGCCCTATCCTGGAGCCCACACCCCCCGCTCAGAGCCCGTACCCCCTCCCACACCCCAACCACCTGCCACAGCCCGGTGAAAATGAGCAAGTGAGTGAGGGTGGGAGAGAGAGACGACGGGGGGTGGGGATGGAGTGAGCAGGGGCAGGGCCTCGGAGAAGGGCATGGCCTGGGCGGGGCCTCGGAAGGGGGCAGGGCAAGGGTGTTCAGTTTTCTGCAATTAAAAAGTTGGCAACCCTATTCTTTAATGAGCAAATATGCTTTGTCACCCATTACATTATTTCAGTTACAATATTGCCAACCCCAAATGTACAAAAATAATGAGTTAGGCCCCAAAATATCACAATTTGGCTTAAAAATCAAGAGATTAAAAACATTTGAAGTTCTTTGAGCCTTCAGGGTACACTTGGGTCAAACTTTTTGCCAGAACAACAAAGGCTAGATACTAACTTTAACAAGAAAGAAAGAAAGAAAGCTGAGATTCTCATGCAATCACTTGTTCCCACAACTGGACTTTACATAAAACATTAAATATTGTGAAATTCATATTAAAATCATGAGAGTTGGCAGCACTGTACTTGCATATCTGTTCCTTCCTCCAAAGC
The DNA here is from genome assembly GCF_002925995.2 of Terrapene triunguis. Taxonomy (NCBI): domain Eukaryota; kingdom Metazoa; phylum Chordata; order Testudines; family Emydidae; genus Terrapene; species Terrapene triunguis. Next base: position 9,419,613 of record NW_020664409.1, read on the forward strand.
AGCTTTATTCATGTACACTACAGCATAAGGGGAAAAACAAGATTTTAAATCTTTAAATATTTGTTGTTTTATTTACTTGCTCTTTAAATGAATATTAGTGTGCACTAATTGATATTGATTTCATTTTGCTCTGCTTTTGATCAGTGTATCTAAGTGAGTTGTGTGTGTTTGTAGGACAGAATAAAAAGCTGCAGGACTATACCCATCAGGTAAGACATGTATGTCACATGACAGAGGGTAACTTTAACTTTCACTTATCATCAGAACAAGCAGGGTAGTGATCTTCAGGAAACCTTGCATTAATCTCAGAGGTTAATGGGTAGCAATTGCTTGCCTTAGGGATCATTTTGGCACACAATATTTCAGTGGTTGCTTCCTATCTCTCTCATAATTTTTTTCCTCCAAATACTTGTCTAATTCTTACACAAAACTGTTTGTATAAGCTGCTTTGTTGATAGATTTTGCAGCTTATTCCTTATATTAATTACTCTTTAAAAATTGAAACAGTCCAACCATCACTAAATGATTTACTCATCTGTCATAGATTATTTTATTTTCATACTGGCTGCTCTAGACAAATATGAGCTAAAGTGTGTGTGCTTTAATTTTACTGGTCTTTTATTTAATTTTTTATGTTTTTTCCTATCCTAAAACAGTGGTTGGGCCTTGGATCTGAATGTCAGTGGGGTCAGAGCACTGTACTGTGTTTCCATTTACTGTATATCAAACCTACCTCATCTGCCCAATAAATGGTGATGTTCAAGGAGCTACCTACACAGGCTTATCTTCTGTACTGTGTATTACATTTTGTTTGTAATTTGAGTCAGGGTGCCTTTATGTGAGAGGAGCGGAAGAAAATTAGAATTACAGGTGGAAAAACAGTTCACAAGAACTGAGGTGGTTCCCACACTGTTGCATTCCTAGTGGAAATAAGAAATACATATGTATAGAGAACTTGACAATTGAGATTTTGTTATGTCCTATCCAGATTACTATGAGCTTACAATAAAGTGTGTGCCCATTTTGTAAAATACGGTCTTAACGACATTCATCAAAACAGTAACTTTGCATGTGAACATAAATAGAACAGTGTATGTCATGATATCGCAGCTCAGAGCTTTGCAACAGAAAGAATGTTTGAGTGTCTGGTTATTGTATCATATAAAATGTTTCAATATGATGTAAGGCTATGCTAATCATTATATTGAAGTATGCACGCCTGATTAGATTAATGTCTGAAGAATTCAGTGAAGTTAAATATTAATGGGGACAGTTTCTGGTTTATCATGATTTGTGCTACTGGCTAGATAAGACTTCTTACTATGCTTTTAGTAGACTACAAAATTACATGAAATATGTTACCAGGCTTTCATTACACAGGGAATGATAAAAGCTTAAATCTTTTTTCTTACACTTTCACACAAAAATTTCTTCTGCTAGAGAGTTTTAAAATGAAGTATAGTCATTCTCAAATGGAGCTGAGGTATAATCCTTTTTACAAAATTGTTATTAACTAATAATGCAAATAAGATTTGCCAGAAGTAGAAATGTTGATTGAAGACTTTAAAACAAAAAGCTGCTTTACACTAATATTTTCCATATTCTAAGACAGTGGTCCCCAAACTGTGGGGCGCGCTCCCCTACGGGTGTGTGGAGGAATGTTTGAGGGGGCCCAGGCCAGCCCCTAAGGGGGGCAAAAAGGGAGTGCCACACTTCCAGCCCTGCTCCGCCCCCAGACCAGCTCCGCCCCCAGCCTTGCTCACCCCAACTTTATTAGGTCCCAGTCCTCTTCTGCTTCCAGGCCTGGGCCAGCCCCCATGGGGGACGGGGAAGAAGTGCCACACTTCCAGCCCTGCTCCTTCCCCAGACCAGCTTCGCCCCCAATCCCATTCAGCCTCCAGGCCCAGCTCTGCTGCCTGGCCTGATCCACCCCCAGCCCAGCTCTACCCTCATTTCCTCTCTGCCCCCAGACCAGCTTCACCTGTAGCTCCAGTTCCTTCCCCACCCCCAGCTCTGCCTTCAGCCCAAGCTCCACTGCTGAGGAAGCCTTGGCTGTGCAGTAATGGAAGGAGGAGGGGGGAGAGACAGATTCCATTAATGGGAAGGGGGGGCTGTAGCTGGAAATATTGCACACCACTGTTCTAGGACATGTTATATTCTGTTATTGTTATTTTGTTATATCAATATTAGCCCCCTGCCCACAACAATTTTGTATTCCTGCTGTTTGAAAATGCCAATTTCCACCTGATAGCTAAAATATTTGCATTACAATCTTAAAAAACTGGGAAAACTTCAGCAAGAAAGAAACACAATTGTCACTGGAATTAGTTATTTTAAAAAAGAAAACCTGTCTTCCTCTTGGTCAGGAAATTCTTCCAGCTAATAATTTTTTAAACCAAAACTGAAGTAATAAAATAACACATATAAAAGGTAAAAATTGTAGCCCAAGTGGACATCTGTCCCTTAGAACCTGGACTTAAACCGCAAATTCATTTTACCAAACTACCAAGCAGCCATAAAATTGAGAAGACATTCTGCGGCTGTTCACACGGGCAGTATTAAAGCTGATGACCTTGAATAGAAAAAAATTGCATCCCATTATCAATCTCCTGAGCATTTAATCTATAGACTTTTAAAAATACTTTTTTACTTAAATCTTAGAGAGCAGCAGGATATGCTGTTGTGCTGCTAACTAAATTTTAAAACATATTGACTGTAGGTTTTAAGGTATCTACAATTTAGTGAACCATAAAAAGTGACACAGCTCACTGAACTGAACAGCAAACAAAATTGGTAAAAGCATGCCTGGGGCAACAGCTTTTATTGAGTTTATATTGTTTTAACTTTTATCACGCCTAGCACGTGTAATTATTGACAAATTAACCCTTTTGCATTTTCACTCTCATCCTTTTCCTCTTCCTGATTTTGCTCAGGAAGAATCTCTGTGGGATATACTCTGCATTTTAGAGTTGCTTATATGTTTGTTTGAATGTCTTTTATTAGAACTTAGCAATGAATAGTTGAATCTTTGGGTTATTGACAGTGGCTCTGTCACTGTGCCTCAGTGGGTCACAGCTGAGAATACCAGATTCAAGACAAACTGCTGAGAAATGGGGCAGTCTGACTCCCAAACTGGTGGTTATTCTTCCATAAGATATACCAAGCCAGTGACAAAAGTAAACTTCTGTCTCATCATACTGGTTAACAAGAAGTCAGAAATACAGTCTCCTTAAGTATCTCAGCCCTTGTTTCACCACCCAGACAGTAGACTTAGGCTACGTCTACACTACCCGCCTGAATCGGCGGGTAGAAATCGATCTCTCGGGGATCGAATTATCGGGTCTCGTCGGGACGCGACATTCGATCCCCGAATCGACGCTTGTACTCCACCAGCGGAGGTAGGAGTAAGCGCTGTCGACGGGGGAGCCGCGGAGATCGATTTGCCGCCGTCCTCACAGCGGGGTAAGTCGGCTTCAATACGTCGAATTCAGCTACGCTATTCCCATAGCTAAATTTGCGTATCTTAAATCAACCCCCCCCCCCCCCCCCATAGTGAGGACGTAGCCTAAATGAGGAGTGGTCATTTAAAACCATCATCAAATGAAGTGTTCTTCTAACCCCAAGAGATCAGCCACATAGCCAGGTAAATATATATATCAGATTTTATCCAATAATCACACTGTTGCCAATCCTTTAGTGTCTAATATAGATTCATAGATTCATAGATTCTAGGACTGGAAGGGACCTCGAGAGGTCATCGAGTCCAGTCCCCTGCCCGCATGGCAGGACCAAATACTGTCTAGACCATCCCTGATAGACATTTATCTAACCTACTCTTAAATATCTCCAGAGATGGAGATTCCACAACCTCCCTAGGCAATTTATTCCAGTGTTTAACCACCCTGACAGTTAGGAACTTTTTCCTAATGTCCAACCTAGACCTCCCTTGCTGCAGTTTAAGCCCATTGCTTCTTGTTCTATCCTCAGAGGCTAAGGTGAACAAGTTTTCTCCCTCCTCCTTATGACACCCTTTTAGATACCTGAAAACTGCTATCATGTCCCCTCTCAGTCTTCTCTTTTCCAAACTAAACAAACCCAATTCTTTCAGCCTTGCTTCATAGGTCATGTTCTCAAGACCTTTAATCATTCTTGTTGCTCTTCTCTGGACCCTTTCCAATTTCTCCACATCTTTCTTGAAATGCGGTGCCCAGAACTGGACACAATACTCCAGCTGAGGCCTAACCAGAGCAGAGTAGAGCGGAATATATAAAGGTTTATTTATAAGAGAATAGAAAGAGGAGAGTTTTAAAATGGTCAAGGAAAACTAATACATACACTCACTGCAAAGTTCATGGATCAGGTTTGTATCAGTAATGGAATAAGCTGCTGGCTTGTAAAGTCTCAGGTAACTTCCAAAAGATTGGAAGGTCCTCAGTCCTTTGGTGGGAATGCTCCTTTTAGTGTAAGTCCATAGTCCAAAGATCAGAGCAGGAAAGAGGCAAAATGGAAATGCTTCCAGGGTTTTTAAATACCTTCTTCCATGTGGAGTGAACTTCAATCTTAGTTTGTGAAAAATTACAGGCACAAGATGGAGTCCAGAGTCACATGAGCTAGTCACATGCACTTGCATGTTTCAATGAGTCATAGAAGCGGCCATACTCTGGCTAAAACGTCCCTAGGAAGGCCCACCAGGCAGGGATAAACTTCTTCCATGGCTCATTATATTCATTAACTGGCCATCAACTTGAATAGTCCATTCACAATTTGCTGGCTAGACTGGATGCAAACTACCTTGTGAGTATTACCCCAGGAGCAAACACATTTGAAATACAGGTATATAGTCAATATTCATAACTTTAAGTACAGAGATGGTACATGCATAAAAACAGTACAATCTATAAAATATGATTATCGCTTTTCCATTGATAACTTGCATGACATACCTCAGATAAGGTTTGTTGCATTTATATAACAATGGTAGCAATAATAATATACATATTCATATTTTAATTCTACAATGTCACAGGCTCCAAAAGCATTAAAAATGTGTTGAACATGGAAGGATGTGTAACTAAGGTATTCTAAAGTGGAGTGTTTTCCAGATCTTTCTTTTTGTCCACCAATAAAGCAAATGTGTAATATCTTGCATGTGAGAAAACCTTTTTCTTTACCTTCTTGGGTCACCTTTTTCACACAAAGTTGAAGAGACACTAGAATTACCTTTCCAAAGGTGCTATTATTTAATTTTTATATATAATTCCATAGGTGTATACTATTAATTTTCCACCATTACCCATATGTAATTTACAATATAAGTCTGCAATGTGGAAAGGCTCTGCCCAGGACAGTGTTATGAAAGTCATGTGGGAATCGGAAGAGGGATAGAGTAAATAATGTCACTACATTTATCTTAAGTACTGGTAATATTGATCCTTTTTGTTTGCTGCTATGCTTCCCCTTTTGGAACTGTTCAGGACTCAAGGGGGTAAGAAATGGACTCAACCCTCTAGTGATGAGATGTGTGCATAAAGGGAGAAGTAAAGGCTGCTGTTTCTGTACCTCTTGTCTGATGCTTGCTCTTTTTCAAAGTAAACTAGAGGGATTAACCCTAAACTCTTTCATGCGAAGAATATGTCTTCCTGTGAGTGTGGATAGTGCTTAGCACTTCGAAAGTGCTACTAGAATAAAAATAATAATATCTATTCAAAAAGAACAAGGTCTCATTTGTCTTTTCCAACACTCACCTTTCCTATGGTTTTTTCTTTTTTTACCTCTTATTTTCTGTTTCTCCCCCCCCCCCCCCCCCCAATTCCTGCACTTCCCCTGCCAAGTTTTCTCACACAAATGGAAACTTTGTTCTAATTGGTTACTCCCCTTAACTTTTAAGAAACAAATAGCTAAAGGTATTTTAAACAAATATCATTTACTATCTTTTAATGTTTGTTCTATGCATTTCTGACATAATCTAAAGATCACATTCAGATATGAACTGTACCTAGTCAGACGGTCCGCTGGAATGGATTGGGGTAGTGTGAGCTCCTGACCAACATTCCTCATAGTTGGGCATTCCCTTTATAGTGTGACAGGACAGAAGACAGATCAGGAAATGCCCCCATGCTCAAACTTCCAGAAGTTCTCCAACTCCAAACTAAACAGACAGAACACTTCTTAGGTCTCTCTTGTTTGCAGAGCCTCTGGAAGCTCTCTTTTGCTGAAAATGCCCAAATTGTTAGAGATACTTGGAGTTTGAGACTTCAACAAACACTCCCATCCCTTCCAAAAGTGTGTGTTTGAATTTAGCTGTTTGATTTCTCTGAAGTATGATTTAGTGGGGCAACAGCAGCAGCTCTCTCCTTTATCAGTCATAGCAGACAAGAAACACAAAGTCAAGCTGAAGACCAGAATCGCTCCAGCTGTCCCACTCCTCCAACTGCAGGGGAGAAAGAGGCAAGCCTCTTCTGAATCTCTTCTTCACTGTGCACAAGACTGATCATCCAAGTGGCTTAAGAAGCACCACTGATCCAAGGACAAGGTCATCCTGGAATCCAAATGGACCTCAGAGAATCTCAGATCATAATGAGACCTCCTAGGAGGTCTTTCTCTTCAGGCAAACAATTGAAGGCTCATTGCTTTAGTAATTTCAGGAAGGAGGAGACTGTCCCTTCCCTGCATACTGCAGAGTTCAGGGAATTCACCTTGCAGCCCTTTTTGAAGCCTGCATATAGGAAATTCTGGGTATGTTGTAGGGAGAATGACTGACTGCACTGCCACTTTTTTCTCCAGTATATGCAAGATAAAGATGTTCCAATTTGAGTATCTGTGGTTGTGGCCATTTTTGGATGTGATTTGGGGGGATGGAGGTGGTTCTTTTATTTTACTTCAGGAAGGGCATCCAGCAACATCCTTTGTGAAATACACAATTCAATACCATCCCCTCTCCCTGACCATCAAGGCTGGAGAAGCTGACAGGACTTGGGATATAAGTCCCAGCCTAAGATCTTAGAACCAGACATGATGAGGCTATCCAAGAGCCAGAAGACTCATTTACATACTGCTTAATTTTTCTCAAAACTCTACCAAACAGAGGTGAGGAAACCATATCTCAGTTTCCTGCCTATATCCCAAGCCAAATGCATCAGTCCTCAGAGGTTTGAGTCTGAAGTGCCTGCCAGAACCTGGTTAGCTAGGCCGTCTTTTTAGAAGTGAACCAATTGACTATTGGAGACCTAAGCAGCTCATATACTTCCTAGAAAATACCCTTCCTGGCATCTGTGTTTTATCATCATTTTCTATGATACTAGAAAGAAGATAGGATTGAAAGGAATAGAGGGCAGATAAGGCAACTGAAGCAGAAGACAAAGAACTGATAGGAAGTAGGCAGACTTAGGGCTTACATACTACCTGTGATTTAAATTTTTTTGCCTTGTGCTTCCTGATTGGTAGAGCCAGGATGGTCTATGTAAGATCAATTACCAAGTAGCAAATAATTAAGTTTCAGTTAAAACTATTTTTTTCTGATAATTTTGTTTTCTATAACCAACATCCTCAGCTGGTTACTAAATCAAGTGCACTAAGATCCCTCTATTTTGTCACTGACATCAGATTATTCTACCTTGATTTGCTTTTTATTAATTAATTCCAGCCCTCCATAGATGTGTGCCCCTTCATGTAAATCAGTTATGTTGGCTAAGATAAGATGAGCAGCTCTCTGCTTGAATAAAAGGCTGAACTAATCTTGTCCATTTAAACAAGCCTTTTATATGCTGAACTCAAGCTGCTTGTGTTGGTCTGATGATAAAACAAATGTTTTCCTTAGTGACTCTGCTAATTTAGCTTCCATATCACAGGTGCTCATTTTTCATTTCTTCTGCCCTAACTCTTTTTTCATATTTGGTACACAAAAACACCACAGATCAGTCTATTTACAAAATAATGTATTGATATTTGGTATTTTACAAAAGTATCTATAGGCATTTTCTTTTTATTCCTATAAAACTCTGGCATTTCCCCCTCACAGTTGGTATACATATTATAATAAAGTGAATAATTTAGGCCTATCAGAAATATGCTTGACATCATGACTGAAATCACTGGAAGCTAGCTTAATGTTAAAATTAAAAGCGGTACATGATACAACATTAGCATAAGGATGAATGTAATGATTTTCTTTCAAAACAATAATATGTGTTACAGTACATTTATTTTTATATTATGGAGTAATATCTTAAATGAAACTAAATTACAATTTAAAAAAATGAACAAGGGATATGTAGTCATACATTATCCTTTTTTATGTTTGTTTCCCTTACTCAGTAATTTCCAAAATTCAGTAATTTACAATGGGTTACCCATATTTGCAAGGACTTGACTTCTAGTACTATTCCTTTTGTTTCTCTTTCTTTCTCTCTCCCTCCTACTGCACCACAACCCCTCCCATCCTATCTCTGTCTCTTTTTCTCTTTCCTTTCAGGTTCAGCTTCTCAGCTGCTTAGGAAGAATAGCACTTCTACACAGATGTATTTTATTCACAGGACTGCTGAAATTTTACACGCAAGTGTAAGCCACGCAAATCTCAAAAGTCTGTGAAAATAGCTTGCCTCTGTGTCCTAACAAATATATGGCAGACATTTAATCTAGCCACCCATTACTGAATGTAACTTATTTTACAGTACTTTCAACCTGACACTGGCCATTTTCATCCAGTCTTTATCAAACAAAATGTCAATTTCCATTACAGTGTCCATGTGAAAAGCAACATTGAGGCAATTTTAATAATTTGAAAGCTATAGCAATATTGCTCCTCTTTTGGAGGTTGTGGGGTCCTAGCTAACATACACAGTTTCTACATGCCATAGAAATTCTTTTGGAAATGAACTAGCCTGAGGAGCTGTAATACTTGTTTTTTACATACTGCACACCTGCAACAAAAACTGAAATTAATTCTCAGATAGTACCCAACAAGGTGAAAAATGCTGGAGACTGGAATGCTACTATTCTTTTGCTTCAAGACAGTAATAAAACTAAACCAAGGTTGCGTTAATGTACAGTTTGTACTTCTAAACCAAGACATTCAGTACAATATTCAGGACCACTGATAAGACAGTTCCCAGGGTGGAAGAAATGAATGCCATGTTTTCTCACCACTGGCTTTGATTTAGATTTGTAGTTATTGTTTGTTGCACTGCTTCACCTTTCCCCTGGGACTTGTGCCTAGTTTCAGAAACTTACCAAGTGATGGAGCCATAACACTATAAGGGCTATTGCCTGGTGGGACAGGAGAAAAGAGACCTATGACACAGAATTAGTCAATGGAAATGCCCTGTTGGGGAGCAATTCTATGGAGATTCACTCTGAATTTTGGCCTTTTTTTCAATAATAATTCTAGGCAGTCACAAGAATATATCGTTAAATGTTACTCCAGTATTTGAATTCTAAATATGTTTAGAGTCTAACAAAATACTTAAAAAGAGCAGAGTTGACAGTTACATCAGACATTTGTCCTAGGTTTATAACAAAGTCCAAATGTCATTATAAAAAGAGATTGAAGGACATCAGCATAAAAAGCCCCCTTCACTTAATACGAAGAATGGATTTGATGGATTTTTAAATTTTGTTAAAAATTTGAAAGAGAATTTTTTTTTTAAATTACACTATTACCTCTCTGGTAGATGGTCCATTGTTTATAACAGTGTATCTGAATTATTGGTTTCTTCAGTATGCATTGATTTTAAAACAAATGACAGACATTATCTTATTTTAAAATGTGTGTTACATCCATTTCTATTTGCTGAGATCACTCTTCTGTTCTTTGCTTTCTCCATTATATATATATATATATACACATTTTTTTGTTTGTATTTTATAATATAATACAATTCCTGATATTTAATGAAATTCATAAAACTACAAAATGCTTACAAATTTAGAATTCTGCAAACACTTACACCTGTGCTTATGTATGTGAATAATCCCTTTGAAGTTGAGTTTGTGCGTAAATGTTTTCAGGATTGAGGCCTTAGGTTTTTTTGCTTTTTTTTTTTTTTTATCTAAATTGAAGTACTTATAAAAACATGCTTTATATAGATATAGATCAATATATAGATAGATAGATGCATAGATGTAATAGAATCATAGAACTGGAAGGGACCTTGAGAGGTCATCTATTCCAGTCCCCTGCCCTCATGACAGGACTAAATATTATCTAGATCATCCCTGGCAGGTGTTTGTCTAACTTGCTCTTAAAAATCTCCAACAATGGAGATTTTACAACCTCCCTAGGCAATTTTATTCCAGTGCTTAACCACGCTGACAAGAAGTTTTTCCTAATGTCCAACCTAAACCTCCCTTGATGCAATTTTAGCCCATTGCTGCTTGTCCTATACTCAGAGATTAAGAAGAACAACAGGGCCGCCCAGAGGATTCAGGGGGCCTGGGGCAAAGCAATTTCAGGGGCCCCTTCCATAAAAAAAAGTTGCAATACTATAGAATACTATATTCTCGTGGGGGCCCCTCTGGGGCCTGGGGCAAATTGCCCCACTTGCCCCCCCCTCTGGGCAGCCCTGAAGAACAATTTTTCTCCCTCCTCCTTGTAACAACCTTTTACGTACTTGAAAACTTTAATCATGTCCCCTCTCAGTCTTCTCTTTTCCAGACTAAACAAACCCAGTTTTTTCAGTCTTCCCTCATAGGTCATGTTTTCTAGACCTTTAATCATTTTTGTCACTCTTCTATGGATTCTCTCCAATTTGTCCACATCCTTCCTGAAATGTGACGCCCAGAACAGGACACAATACTCCAACTGAGGCTTAATCAGCACGTAGTAGAGCAGAAGAATTACTTATCGTATCTTGCTTACAATACTCCTGCTAATACATCCCAGAATGATGTTCGCTTTTTCTGCAGCAGCGTTACACTCTTGACTCATATTTAGCTTGTGGTCCACTACAACCTCCAGATCCCTTTCCACAGTACTCCTTCCTAGGCAGTCATTTCCCATTTTGTATGTGTATATATAAAATGACTTCATGGAATCAAAAGCAATTATAGATTTCCTTCAAGTCTTCTGTGGCAAAACCTGTATGACACTAATTACAGAATGATGAGGAAGAGGTGGCACACAGCAAAGTGCCTATATAGCTCATGTGGAAAGGGTTCATATCAATATAACCAGGCCTCCAGTTCAATATCCTTCATAAACTTACAGTATCTATGAAAGCAAATACTGGTAAGTATATTTAAAGAGGTTACATACCTTAATTGCCACATCTCTGAGGTGAGCTGAAATTCTTCACAGCAATATTGACAATTGAAAGAGAGAGAAGTTTGAAATCTAAAAAAAACATCTCCCCCCCCCCATATACGGTGACCATATTTAGTGGTGGGGAAGGGGAAGAATTAAGAATACACTGTTTTCTGCTGCAGAATGAAGAGGTCTATAGTAGATGGTTTTTTAGAATATGGCTATGTTCTTGGTAGCTTCAGTATATATAGTATGTGCCTGCAGTAACTGATTTCATTATTTCCTTCCTCAGTAGAAGCATTTTTCAAATTATTGAAACAGTTATTGCATTTGATGCAGGGCTCTTTTTCATAATAATTCAAATGATTGTTGATTTATTTCACCAAAGGTGTATCATATAAGAGACGAAGGAAATATACCTCTACCCCGATATAATGCTGTCCTCGGGAGCCAAAAAATCTTACCGCGTTATAGGTGAAACCGCGTTATATCGAACTTGCTTTGATCTGCCGGAGTGCGCAGCCCCGCCCCCCGGAGCACTGCTTTACCACGTTATATCCAAATTTGTGTTATATCGGGTCGCGTTATATCGGGGTAGAGGTGTACTTCCTTTGTTTATGTTACGTTTAAGTTCACTGAGTGCTTTGAAATCTGTCAGGATGAAATGAGATGATATGATACAGGCATCTTGACCTTAAGAAGATTTTTGTTAACCATTCATTTTTATTTTGAAACAATCCCAGTGCGCTAAACTGCACACAATTTATCTGAAAGTATCCCGGGAATACTGTTACTTTGCCATTCACCATATTTGTTTATTTGTTGTCTCTTGGTATTAACCAAGACCACAAACTTTTGGGGATATGGACTGTCTTTGTACTATATGTTTGTACAGCATCTAGCACAAAGGTGGCTAATCTCTGATTGGGGCCCTCTAAGCATTACTGTAATATTCAAAATGTGTTATAAAATAATTTCTCTTATTCTATTATTTTTATTATTAAAATCCAGTCTCCTTTAAAATCTCTGCTTTTAGCCAAAATTGATTTTAAGTTTTAAAGACCTAAGATTAAAATTTTCAAAAGCACCTAAGCCTATGTGACGTAGGAGTCAAAGGTTTTTTCACCCAAAAGTTATTTAGGGTATTTCTACACTGAAGCAGGAGGTCTAATTTCCAGCTTGGATAGACAAACCTGCTCTATATCCTTAGACATTTGAGGCTCAAAAGTATTTAGGTGCCTAATTCCCACTGAAATCAATGGGAGCTAGGTGCCTAAATACCTTTGAGGAGGTGGGCCTAAGCCACTTTTGAAATTGGGATTTTAACAAAAAGTTCCTTTTGCATAAGCTGGATCTAAATTTAGACATTCAGGAACCTAATGATACTTGCACACTTTTATGATGTACTTTCATGGATGAAAAACAATGTTTACTTATAAACTATTATTAATTTATTAAAACTATACCAAGTTCCAAAAGGCTATGCAAAAAGTGGTTTATATATGATTCATTACCAGTTCCTCCAGAACTGTAGACTCTAGTCAATCTTGGGAGTTTGGTGATCCTACTTAGCTATCTGTAGTTTAAAATTACTTGAGAACAAACCTTGTGGTGTTTTCTGTTGGAGGCATCCATGTAAAATACTTTGACCTCTTCTTTCTGTGTAAATATGTCAATATGTATTTAAAACAAGTATGACTAACTATTTTTAAAATGCACTCATTTCTGCAATTAATTTTAACAATCTTGATCCAGACCAGTGGTCTAAATCTCAGTTAGATGTAGCTATTTTTTAACAAAAAAGGTGTCTTGTTCAGTTGTTTCATTTTTGCAATATTATTTATGGCATGTCTATAAAATGGGGTTTACTGATAGCTGATTTTACTCATATGGTTAGGCTTATGGTTTGTAAAAATGAAAGTGTCAGCTATATAGTGTTTTTGAGGGATTACATTTGTCAAAAAGCAGATGGGGGGGGGTTAAAAGAACTCACGGAATACAGTACTTGAAATAGTTTGAATCTTAGTTTGAATAGAATATTGCTGCCAGTCTATGTGAATAAGGAGAGTAAAAAAAATTAATTAAAATGAACTTGATTTTGAAATAAGATATACATCTCCTCAGTATTTATCAAGAAGACAACTCTCTCAAGAAAAATAAGGTGGATCACTTCTTCTCTCCAACTCATTACTTAGCCATTTTCTTCTCTTTCTTTGCCCTTCTTTTTCTGCTTAGTACTCTTAATTTGTAAGTAAGTAATGCATCAAAGAGCAGCAATGAACACAAAGTCAGTAGTGTGATGTGAGCTCACGTTGCATGCATTAGTCAAAAAATGCTCAGGGTTGGACTGAATATTTAAGTGAGAGCAGAGTTAAGCCAACACTGAGCACTTTTGAAAATCTCATCGCTTCCCTAATGCGTTAATCTGAGTTACCTCTTGGTAGTGTGCATGACCTATTTTATCCTTCCACTTTTTTAAGAATGAACTTTGCTTGCTATTAAACATTACTACTGTGCCTGTAACTTCTTAAAATTGTATTTAAAATCAAGAAAAATTCCTATAATTCCTATAATAATACTAGGGTTATGTCAAAAACACATTAATGAAGAAGGTAAGACGGAGGAGTTGAGGTTGGTTTTTGTTGTGTAATGTTTCTGAATTGTCCTGATGATAAATAGAGCTCCAATGGTATGTATGAATTTTAAAATGAGGTGCTCGGCAAACTCAGCACAGCACTCCATTCATTGTTCACACGGGCAGAATTGCCGATTCCTTGCACACACTCACTACTGACAATTTACCCCTTAGTTTCTTAAATGAATTTTATCAAGGTGAGTTCTCAGTCTCTGAGTTTTATTCCATTGTTTTCTTTAGGGACATAATTTATGTCATCTTACTGTTCACACAATCATTAGTAAAACACACATTGGGTTTCACTGAAGTTAAACTCATGGGTTTTGGCTTAATGCAGAAATAGCCTTGTTACTGAATCTGAAATGATCTGTTTGAAAATTTAACCCCTAACTCACACAAAACTGTGCTTCAGGCATATCACCATGCTCTTGTGCTACATTTTGTCCTAAAGATTTAGGGCCATATTCTCCTTTTCCCTTATGTAGCATGGAGGGGAGCTGAGCACCTCAGTCGCGGAATACAGGGTCAGGAGAGGCAGTTACATTGTTCACTCAGAACACATTATTTCCCATCTGACTGGCCATACTTCTATTATGATTTTAGGCTTAGCTGAACATGTCATCTTGATATGTTGTCTCTTTGGCAAATAAACAAGTCTGCAAAGTTAGTCTCTTTGAAATACACATGACCATGTTTTCATCATCATCTATAAAAATAATTACTATTATTTATTTTATTAAACTGCTTCTTCGCCCAGCCAATGTGCTTCAATCCTGACCTGTCTGCCAAGATTATTCATGTATACTGGCCACTTATAGATAAAATAAAATTCATATGCATAGGTACTTTGAACTTTATGTGCATACCATGAGTACATACCATGTAACTAACAAAGTTTATTCCAGTAAGTGGCCTTATATAATTATCTGGCATGTTTAAAAGTCCTCGAGGTTTGTC